>NC_064814.1:47720582-47793692 GCF_023721935.1 Panthera uncia
TCCCCCCCCCCCCCCCCCCCCCCCCCGTCTGACCTGAATTTCTAAGTACCTGCTGCCAGCCCCTGATAGCTTTGGAGCTCAGCTTTACCCACTCTGGCCCTTTTCCGCACCTCACCCCTCTCATGCAAGTGGTAACACACTTGATATTTTTTTCCCAGCGGGAGGAGGTCAACAGTAGTTATTATTCCTTTCTCTCCCCCTTCCCTGCAAAACTGTTCCTCCATAGCTACCCCTGCCTGCCTCAGGACCCACTTTCCTCCTCCGTTTGCCCCCTTTTTTCCTTGGCCTGACGCCCCACCTCCTAGGCTGTTCCCCAAAGCCCCTCCAAACGTCTGGCCCCTTGAAAGGCCTCACAAGAGCTCTGAGGGCCTAAGTGTGCCACCTTACTGCCCCCATGCGTGAGGACAGAACGTAAGCCGTGTCTTTTCCTTATGTGCCCTTGGCTCTTTAAAAATGTTAAATCTTAAACAGCCTCTCCTCTGAGCAAGTGGGTCTCCCACCCAAAAGTCAATGGGGATATATTTTATTTTTGCTAACAGCAGGGCATCCTTAACCTCTTTTTTCTTACTGTTTTGCGGGAATCAACAGTTTCCTCTTTTTTCAATTGGGAAAACGTCACGTTAATCGTATCTTTGGTCTGTAAACTTAAGTTGCTATCATGAGCCATGATATTTATTATAACTGGAAAACTATTATGACTGAGCCATTCGTTCTCCATAATTAGATCTATGATAGGGTGATCCCTCTTCCCTTCTGCTTAAAATGTGAGAATTTACTATGAAGTAAAGGCTTTTTTTTTTTTTTTTTCTGCAACAAAACATAAAATTCTGGAAGTGAGATCCTTGGTTGTGGGTCATGTTTGGAATGATCTTGAATTTGCACCCATTGTTTCATTTGATGGTTTCCGAGGTGGTAGGGGACGACTTGGCAGGGTAGCTAAGTGTCAAAGAGAAGTTGTCTGTGGTTCTTACAGCAGCCACCCCCTTCTGTCATGGGTGTGTTGTTTCTGAAGTCTTGTCAGATGCCCATTTCCTCGCGAACCAGTGTACGTGGTGATTGAGTTGGCGCGTGACTGGTCTCAGGGTAGCCCAGAGCGGAAACCTGGCTGATGGCTGGAAGCCACTCCAGTAGGATGTCTTGATGGTGGGAGCGGTGGTCATGCCCAGGAATGCTGCCCTACTTCTGGGCCGGTGACTTGTTTGTCCATCATTGAGACAGTCAGTGGCATGTGACTTATTCCATCATCTGGTTTTACAGCCAGGACTAGTTTCTTAGACTGAGCCTTCTTAGAATACTTCTGCCTTTCATACCTCAGCCTCCTTCCTGCTTGCTCGCTTGCTTGCTTTCTTTTTTTCATAACAGCTTTATTGAGATATAATTCACATATCATACAGTCCACCCAACTTAAGGCGTACAATTTCAGTAGTTTCTAGTAGAGTCACGCACTTGGGTGAGCATCTCTGCAGTCCAACTTTAGAACACTTCCATCACCCCCAAAAGAAACACCACCCCTTAGCCATCACCCCTTCTCAACTCTAGGCAGCCACTAATTTTATTTTCCCTAAGATCTGCTCATTCTGGCCACTTTGTATTAAACGGAGTCGTATACTATGTGACCTTTTGTGCCTAGCTTCTTTCACCAAGTATAATGTTTTCAGCGTTCACCCATGTCATGGCATGTCAGTGCTTTATTATTTTGGGGGGGGTGCATAATAATCCACTGTACGGACGTACAACATTTTGTTTATCCTTGGAGCAGTAGATGGATATTTGGGTTGTTTCCACTTTTTGGCTCTCGTGAGTAGTGATGCCGTGAACATTCCTGTACGAGTTTTTATGTAGGCGCGTGCTCATTTCTCCTGGGTAGAAACCTAGGAGTGGAATGCGGGGTCCTATGGTAACTCTATGTTTAACATTTTAAGGAACTGCCAGACCGACGTCCAAAGTGCCTACGTCATTTTGCACTCCCCCCACCGGGCGATGAGGGTTCCAGTTTCTCCACAGCCTTGTCAACACTTGCTATTTATTTGTCATCTTTTTGATTGTAGTCATGCTAGTGGGTGTGAGGTGGTTATCTCATTGTGGTTTTGATTGGAATCTCCTTACTGGCTAACGATGTTGCACATCTTTTCCTGTGCTTTTTAGGAGCCCTTTCTTTCCTCGAAATTCCAGTTTAAAGAGCTCCCCCAGACCTTCGTGAGATTCTGACTAGGTTTTTGTTGTTGCTGTTGTTACTTTGACGACTCTGTTCCTCCTCTGCCATCCCAAGAGCCAAGAGTAACGTGAAGGCCAGGGTCACCGTGACAGCATATTAAAAAGAGCAGCTGTTGGACACAGCTGTGCTGTCAGACTTCCTTGCCTAACGTTTGCCTTGTCATCCTTCCCATGGAGATGCTGGTCCGTCGTTTGGTGAAAGTTCTCTGCGTCGTAGTGTATATGAGTTCACCCCCCCATCACCAAGATCAATTTGGGCAGAATGGGAGAGACCCGTGGTTGAACGGAGGCCAAACTGCAATTCTGATTCTCAGGCACGTGATAATCCACGCAAAATGTTAGCCAATTTACAGTTCAGTTTTTAATCTCATTAGCAGGTATCCTGGCCACCTGATACCCTTTCCAGCAGCTGTGAAGCCCCAAACTATATTGAATTCAGTGAGAATTGCTTACGTGAAATTTAAGGCCTCAGGTTAGAGCTGTGTGTCTTTTAATGAAAGTTCTTTGCTGAACCGTGTGAGTGCAGATCAGCCACTTTGGATGACGTCCAGCGCCGAGGCCCGGAGATGAGGATATTTTAAATGCTTGGGCGGTTTTCACATGGAATACCTTTGTCACCAGCACCGAACTGTGGGAGCGTTTTAGCTTTATCGAAGCCCATTTGCTTTGGTGCTGACCTCATCTGGCTGACTGCATTCATTACAGTTTTTAAAGATGGCCTTGGTATTTGATTTCTGGTGTAACTGGAAGTCGTTAAGTCCCCAGACCTGATAAACACCACCAGACTCTCCAAGTTGCTTAAAATGAGACCTCGCTTAACACGAAAATCTCCGCGTGCTGCGGCACCGGGGTGCTTTGTCTTGCTTTAATTCCGGGGGTTTGCTTTGTCCGTGAGCCCAACCAGCATGAAATCTGAAAATCTGCCTGTTGGGGATCAGTCCATCCGGATTTGGGTGAAATGGCTCATTTAGGGTGCACTCAGCTGTAGGTAGCCATACCCTTTTCGGAATAGTTAAAAGCAGGGGTGAACCTGTCATCTCAGGTTACAAGAAGCCTGGAGGTGGCTTGGTTCCACACTGGCTCATGCCGGGGCCCGTTTCCTTCCACGTTTCCGTGCTGCCCCTTGGCATTTCCCGGCCCGTTTCCCCTCAGGGTCTTTATGTGGCTGCCCTGGGCACCGCGTGCAGGTGCTGCCACCGTCACGGGAAGAAAGAGAGCCTCTTTGGAAGCCCCAGTCTTTCCCAGCAGCACCCAGGAGACTTACACACATACCTGATTGGTCACAATCGGGTCACTCACCCCTAAACTGATGACTCACAAGGGGACAGGGGCACGGGTTTGCCTTGCACCCGTCAGGCTGATCGGGTCTTGTGGGGGCAGGGTAGGTGTCAGAACAGGATCTGGGCCCTGCCAGCATGGAAAAGTAGGAATTTGGTTGTAGGGTAGGTACCGGGCCATGTCGCAGCAACCCGTAATTGGTATATACTACACCTCAAAATCTATGTTGCCTGTTACCCCTGTTTATTTTAGGCTCCTAACTCTTCATCAGGAGACACAAGCATTCATATATGAAATGGGCAGCGTGGCCCCTCACAGTATTTTCCATTCTGGGGTCAGCGTCTTGGTTCACAACTGCAATTTTTGCCAGAGAAGTCTTCCTAAGTTGCCTTGCCGGGATATGCTGCCCATTTCGTAAAGAAATAATGCGGGATTGTGCTGAGTATAAATATGGGCGAGGAGTACATTTTTTAGACCAGTCGGAGACCTGTGTTGAGCGGGCCGACTGTTCCAGAAAGGCCCTTTGGTCTCAAGATACTCAGCTGAAGGAGGTTGAGAGGGTCCTGAGATCAGGTAGCTTCTGAACAGGCACGGGGGCAGGGTGGGGCGGAGGGGACTCACAAAGGTCTCAAAGGCAGGTGAGCCCTGGCCGTGCTAGGCGCCCACCAACCTCCGGGCCTCCCTCAGCCCACCTGGCCTCTGACGGCCGGGCACATGGTTTTCCGCAGCAGCCCCAGCTGGTCTCCCAGTGGTTCCTCCGTTTGTAATGAGGCTGTGTGTCCTTTCTTTCCAGCATGTGGACACGGGGAACTCTTACCTTTGTGGGTACCTGAAGATTAAAGGCCTTACTGAGGTAAGCACTCACTCAGACGAACTAGAACTGGAAGGTGGACCGCGCGCTCCTTGTGCTCAGAGTGTGAAGGGCCAGCAGTCAACTCTGAGGCCTGATTAAAGTGCCCTGTTAAGTGTCGTTCTCATACAGTGAGCTCAAAGCATGTGGTTTTCATGTGCCCTGTTGGAAAGTATACAGAGTCACAAATCTGTAGAAGTTTATAAATACATTGTGTTGTTACCAACACTGTTGATTTCATTTTTAATCCTTTCGTGGAAAAAAAAATGTGGTACGAACATGGCTACCACCCTCCTCACCTGCCGTCGGAAGTTTTAAGGTTTCTAAGGCAAGCATTAATCCTTCCAGAGCCAAGGTCTTTGGAATTCCTTAAACCTTTTAGTTCACTGGAACAATGAAAAAGTCATCATCCAGTTTCTAACAGGAGTAGCTGCTATGGAAATGTAGACTGTTTTCCTTTCCTTGAACCAACTTTTTACATCTCAGAACTCCTGGGAATATAGAAAACAAGAAAGAGCATCCTTTGTTTTCCTGCTGGTGAGTAAACAGGAAGAAGAAGGAGGGGGCTGGACTGGCCGCCTGACTCCAGCCCGACCTGGCTGCAGAGCCCTGTGGCCTGATCACTCCTCACTGTCTCCGTGGCCCAGCAGTGTTGAGAAATGCTCCACAGAGCCATAGAAAGGTCAGAGTGACCTTGTTGCTTTGCCCTTTACTGGTGCCATGGCCTTAATAAGAATGAAAAATACCCGCTCTGTCTCCTCAAGGGGCTTATCCTAGTGGGAAAGAAAGAATGTAAGAGTAAGAGGTCTAGACTATAGTATATTACAAATAGGGGGGGTGCTAACTAAGGCACAGACCATCCTCTGTCTTGAAACCATTGTTTCCATCTCTTTGATTCCATCCGGTTCTGCTTCTCTATTGGAAGTTTGAGACTTTTCTATGAAGTCTGGTGTTGACATGAAAAGATAACTACTCCTCCCTTCTAGAACGTTACCCAAGCTAGTAGGGGTAGAAAATGAAGGCAAAATGAAGGATTCCAGCCTTTGAGTTTGCGGTAGTAGGAAACAAAGTGAATAGAGTATACCCAACTCGTACAACAGGCAGCCAGATGCATTCACTGAGCACAGAACACGAACAGTTAACTTCATAAGGAAACCAGCAACATCTGTCACCTGGAATGTTAGCACTGATTCTAGAACCAGCCACTCTGGTCATAGGAAGCTGCACGGCAATGGCAAGTAGCATTAAAAATCCCCAAACCAGGGGCGCCTGGGTGGCGCAGTCGGTTAAGCGTCCGACTTCAGCCAGGTCACGATCTCGCGGTCCGTGAGTTCGAGCCCCGCATCAGGCTCTGGGCTGATGGCTCGGAGCCTGGAGCCTGTTTCCGATTCTTTGTCTCCCTCTCTCTCTGCCCCTCCCCTGTTCATGCTCTGTCTCTCTCTGTCCCAAAAATAAATAAAAAACGATGAAAAAAAAAAAATTTAAAAAAAAAAAATCCCCAAACCGTGTACAGAACCTCTGTGACGTTTCCATCAGGAGCAGGTAACCCTAACAAGGTGGGGGAAGCTCTGAGTCATGAGCAGCAGGCTCCCTGAGGAGCTGCTAGCTCGGCCCTTCGCTGGGGCCAGTTCGGGAAGGGGACTTAGGCTCATGACAGGGATGAGGAGACCATCCTCCTGGCCAGTTCTTCCCGCCTGCGCACGAGCGGCCTCACAAGCACATGGCCCCCCAGACTGGTCTGCGCCGGGTTGCGCAGTGGACTCAGGTGTGGCGCTCAAGTGGCCTTGAATTAGAGAAAGGCGGCTGTGTTTCCGAGCCTCCTAGGACGTCAGGGTTCTTTGGATTCCATCTCTTTTAACCTTTTTAGTTGCTTTACTGACATACAGTTCACATACCACACAGGTCACCCATGTAAGATGCAGGGGGTGCCTGGCTGGCCCAGTCAGAAGAACATGTGACTCCTGGTCTCAGGGACGTGAGTTCAAGTCCCACGTTGGGCATGGAGCCTACTTAAAAAAAATAAAATAAAATGTACAGTTCATTGGCTTCTGGTATAGTCATGGTGTGGTACAACTATGGACTCACCTTTGAAATTCTAAATCCAGTACGTGGTCACTGGACACGATCACTGAAATGCCAGAAAGGGTGAGGATTCTCTGAATGACTTTATACCCGTATTCTAAAATACAGCTATTCGTGTTTGTTTGCTTTAACATTTATAGTTGTTAGGATATCGAATATGTAATTGATTTTAATAAAAGCATTTAAATGGTTGAGTTTTAGCCATAGTCTTCCTCTTGTACACCACATGGAAAATTAACTATTAAGTTGGAGATCATTGGTCTCTTGGCTGCCTCACATTCACGAACGAGCACAGTTCTTACAAAGTTCGTGTGCCTTGTGGAAATGGAATCCCAGAATTGTGAAGAATGGGCGTCAGGTAGCATTTCCTTTGCAATTCTGAGCCCGCCACCAGCAGAAAGAAGGGACATTTCTAGGGAGGCCCAGAAGCTGGCACAGGGCCTAGGAGCCCAGCCTTGGGAGAGTCACGGCCAGGCCCTCCACTCACTCACTAGACAGGTTTGAAAGCTTCTGCTGAGCTTGTGCTAGACTTGCTCTGAGCCAGGCCAGGGAGATAGGTCACGCTAATCAAACTCAGCAGGACTGATGTATAAACAAGAATGCTCATTTACTCATTTCTAAAATGAGGTACATGCAGGTTCCAGAAGTCCTCTCTGACTTAGTAGCCAGTGGGTGTTAATCCCCCCAGAAGGCAGGCCTACACGGAAAGCCAGACCCATTACTGGAGAGTTTTTGGTGGGCCTGTTAACCGTGCGGGGAGTGGTTTGGACGACTTAAATGCCACGACTGCTAGGCCCACTGTAGTAAGCCCACGCCTGTTCTGGGGGTGAGAGTGGGGGGTGCTAGCCATGTCTCTTCTCTCTGACTCGTTTTTTTGACGACCTTCCCGCAGACAGAGTTTTTCCTTTGAGTTTATACGTTACCACCACTTTGGCTGTAGTCAAGTGCTTAAATTTCCTGGTCCTGCCCTGAGAGATAGTTCGTGGTTTGGTAACTTCTGTACATATTGACTCGCACTCATTAGGCAGTATTTATTTTATTTTAATTCTCAGAGTTCGGGGGTACCTTGCAGTCACCCTTATCTACTGCCTGAGATATTTTTGGAGAGACGTCAGTGCAGAATCAGCTCACTAGGAAGACTTTCTATTTGAACCATAAGTATTTTCTTTGTATTGTAAGAGGGCCCGTTTATCATTTCCTTCTTTTCTCTCTTGTGGAAGCTAAAAAAAGTTAAAACCTCAGAAAATCAATATGTATAGCTTTTCATTTAAAATCTCAAGCCTGGATGGCGTAGGTGGTTAGGCGTCCGACTCCGGCTGAGGTCATAATCTCACGATTTGTGGGTTCCAGCCCTGCGTCGGGCTCTGTGCTGACAGCTCAGAGCCTGGAGCCTGCTTCGGATTCTGTGTCTCCCTCTTTCCGCCGCTACCCCGCTCATGCTCTGTCTCTCTTTGTCTCTCCAAAAAGAAGAAACATTAAAATAAAATAATTTAAAATCTCAAGTCAGGTACTGATACAGAAGTTTCTCCCTTAGCAGTTCTTCCTAAAACAGATGAGGATAATTTATCTATACCTTTAAAATCAGGTTTCCATTTAGGAAATCTCCTCTTTAATTTCTTCACTCCGTATATATAAATACCTGAACGAGGAACCCGGCCACCGTGTCGGGGGTAAAGGGTTGAGGTTTGGTGGGGGGTGGGGGCGTTAATGTATTTCAGAGTTCACTGTGAAGACAGCCGCCAGCCTCGGTGGTGGGTAGTGAAGCAGGCCCCTCCAGTCTGCTCCTGTGCGGGCGGGCGGCCATACTGTTTCCTGGGAGCTGCTATCTCTTAGCGACGTCCCCAGCTACGTCATGGCAGGCCAAGCCAAGAGAAGTAGCAAAGCCATTGGAACAGATTTATTTTATTTTATTTTATTTTATTTTATTTTATTTTATTTTATTTTATTTTTTATATTAAAAAATTTTTAATATTTATTTTTTTTTTTAATTTTTTTTTTAACGTTTATTTATTTTTGAGACAGAGAGAGACACAGCATGAACGCGGGAGGGGCAGAGAGAGAGGGAGACACAGAATCGGAAGCAAGCTCCAGGCTCCGAGCCATCAGCCCAGAGCCCGATGCGGGGCTCGAACTCGCGGACCGCGAGATCGTGACCTGAGCTGAAGTTGGACGCTTAACTGACTGAGCCACCCAGGCACCCCTTAATATTTATTTTTGAGAGAGGGAGAGGATGAGCTGGGAATGGGCAGAGAGAGAGAGACAGAGAGAGAGAGAGAGGGAGGAAGACAGAGGATCCAAAGTGGGCTCCACGCCTACCACAGTGAGCTTGGTGCGGGGCTCAAACTCATGAACCGCGAGATCATGACCTGAGCCGAAGTCAGACATTTAACTGGCTGAGCCACCCAGGCGCCCCAGAACAGATTGATTTTAAACACACGTAGATGTTTGATGCAGAATAAGGGGGGCATACATAGTGTCTGAAGAAGAAAGTGGGACCTCTAGTCCCAAGGACATTAAGACTGTAACCCATGGTTTGCCAGGCCACTGACCACCATTACCGTGCTTCCAAGAAGCACCAGAGGCTGGCAGGCTGGGCTGAAGGGTTGGCTAGTTGGTCAGTCAGTTGATTGGGTTTTACAAATGCAGAGAAATGGTGGACTTACTAAATTGTTAACTTTTTCTTCCATTAGTATTTTTCAGAATCTTTGGTGCCTTCTTCTTAGCAGATGAACAAATAGCAAATAAAATTGACAAGAGCATTCTAAGCACCCAATTAGGATGGCAGCTTATTTTTTCCCGTTTTTGTGGGTTTTTTTTCCCGTTGTTGTGATTTTCCATTGCAGACGTGATTTATGTATATTTTCCCTAGTATAAATTGCCTTAGTTCATATGATAAAATTAAATGTTACTCTAACATATCAAGGTATTCTTTTAAAAAAGAACACAAAACAACCACAATGACAACCAAAAAAAAAAAAAAACCACAAAAAACCCACTCCCCGGACGGGCACAGGAGACAAATGACTGAGCTAGTTTGAGAACCAGTGGGCATGGCGTCAGGGAGACTGAGCTGTAAATGCTGTGATTGTGGAGCCTCCTGGGGTGTTTTTCTTGGAAAGTAAAGTCAACTTAGTTACCATCTGCTTTGTATCCTAGAATACTCAGAATTTACTTGTTCAGGTTCTTTTCGAGTGATTAGTACATAACAAACGAAGTCAGGGAAGGGTTCTCTGCTGCTGGCAAAGTTCATAACGTCCAAGAGACTTTGTGGGCACCTCCAATTCAAGCTGACTCCACAGCCATCGGCAAAGGGTTGTTGCTTAGCCAGTGAGACCATTTTTTCAAAGTCCTAGGAAGAAGTTAAAGAGCAAGGTTGCTTTTTCCTTTGGGAAAGGTTAAAACTGCTGTTCAACATCTTGTTTTGGTATTTGGGTTTTTACCATAGGAGTATCCAACTCTCACGACCTTCTTCGAAGGAGAAATAATCAGCAAAAAACACCCTTTCTTAACGCGGA
Organism: Panthera uncia; assembly: GCF_023721935.1. Lineage (NCBI taxonomy): Eukaryota > Metazoa > Chordata > Mammalia > Carnivora > Felidae > Panthera > Panthera uncia. The sequence goes on from NC_064814.1 coordinate 47,730,522, forward strand.
AGTGGGACGCAGACGAAGACGTTGATCGGAAACACTGGGTGAGTAGGTGTTGGGTCCACTCTGGGCCGCCCACGCGCTGCCGGGAAGCCAAGAGACTTAGCTCTCGGGGTCTTATCACTGTGCCCCGTCCTGCTCACCTGTCCACTGGGCTTCTCACCCCAGCTCCTGACGGACACACCCAGAATCAGCTGATACCATCAGGATGTCACCGGAAATGCCAGTGCCCCTGCTTTTCGGTGTCAAAAGTGGAGTGTGTTCTAGATCACCAGTAGGGAGCACTTGGAGACAACTCATCGTCACTGCCCTCAAGTCTTTTCATTGGCTTTCACACAAGTTGTTGTGTCTTCAAAAATCCATTTCTCTACCTGTCAAAATAGCCTTCCGGTTTAGCTGACCAGGGCGATGATGAATTTTGGTTTAACACTAGGGAAGTCCAATGTGCTCACCCTCTACACCCACCAGAAATTCTTGTGTCACTAGTGAAGATTCTAGAACTCTTCGTGCTTCCCACTGCCACTCACACCCGGCTCTTCAAGTGTCTCCTGATTCTGGCACGATACTCCTTGGAGAAAACTCCCGACCGCAGACCCTCGTCTGGGTTAACATCACTATAGATTAGCTGCTTTGCTTGTTAATGTTTCCTACTTGAGATAGGAAAGGAACATCTCTCAAATGTTGAGTTTCAGTTAAATTTAAGCTTTTAAAACCATTTTTTGGTGAGCTACATGTTTTGACTATTGTAGCAAATAGAACTGAAAGTCAGTCATTTGCGTGATACTAGAGAATACTGTAGAATACTGCGTAATACTGCATAATACTCTAGAGGGTACTAGAGAATACTGTAATACTAGAGAATGAACGAGAGCCAAGTCTCTGGGGATTCTCAGTCGGGGGGTCACTCGGTGGCTCAGTCAGTGAAGTGTCCGACTCTGGGTTTTGGCTCTGGTCATGACCTCATGGTTCATGAGTTGGAGCCCCGCATCGGGCTGTGCGCTGGCAGCTCGGAGCCCGCTTGGGATTCTCTCTCCCTCTCCCTCTCCCTCTCTCCCTGCCCCTCCCCTACTCGCTCGCTCTCTCTTTTTCTCTTAAAATAAATAAACTTGAAAAAAAAAATACTCAGTTGGGGAGCCCGAGAGGCACACGGTTGTGCGGGCATCAGAAAGTGGTGGAGGCTCCTTGGTGCCGTCTGACCCCACCCTGCCCAAGGCCGGCCCTTCCTGCACGGCTCGACCCCTTACGAGGTGGCTCCTTCCTCTCCCAGACAGTCCCCTTGAGAACGATCTTCCCGATCTTTCTTGTACCAAATGACAGCCTGTCTCCCATCCTGCTTTGTTTTCCAGCTCAAATTGGTTCTGCAAAAAAGCAAGGTCTTTTGAGACTCTATGAAAAGTCAGTTTTAAGTTAGGTTGGCTACGAATTAAATACATAGAAAGCAACTCTTAATTTTCCAGACTTCCATTAGAATACTGGGAAATATCTGTTCCTACCTCTGTTAGGCTAACTTGAAATATTTTGAGTGAAAGAGCGTCTAAGAAGGCCTCCCTGGGTCCTTCCCAGCATGCTCGATGGGGGAGAACCAGGAGCTGGGCCTAAGGGCTCTTCTTCACCCAGCAGTCTGGTGACCTGTGCAGGACTCAGAGTCTCCCGTAGCTCTCCCAGCCCATGCAGGAGTCCCTGATGCCCATGTGGGGCTCCTGGAGCTCTGTACTGCACCTCTGTCTGTCAGGGATTTGCAGCACCTGATGCAGGCCTGCCTCAGAGGTATTGCAGGGTCCATTCCGGAACACTGCAACAAAGCAAACATTGCCATAAAGCAAGTCAAATGAATTTTGTTGGTTTCCCAGTGCATGTAAAACTTACCTTTATGCTACACTGTACTCTGTTAAGTATGAGATAGCATTGTGTCTAAAGCAATGTACATACCTTAATTTTAAAGTACTTTATTACTGGGGCGCCTGGGTGACTCAGTCGGTTGAGCGTCCGACTTCGGCTCAGGTCATGATCTCACAGTTCGTGAGTTCGAGCCCCGCGTCAGGCTCTGTGCTGACAGCTCGGAGCCTGGAGCCTGCTTCAGATTCTGTGTCTCCCTCTCTTTCTCTGCCTCTCCCCTGCTCATGCTCTGTCTCTCTTTGTTACAAAAATAAATAAAAACATTAAAAAAAATTTTTTTTAATTAAAAAATAAATAAATAAAGTATTTTATTACTAAAAAATGCTAACCATCCTCTGAGCTTTCAGAAAGTCCCAATCTTGCTGGTAGAGGGTCTTTTTTTTTTTTTTTTTCGTTTATTTATTTTGAGAGAGAGTGTGGGGGAGGGAAGGGACAGAGAGAGACGCAAGAAGCATCCCAAGCAGGCTCCACGCTGCTAGAGCCAAACCTGATGTAGGGCTCAATCTTACGAATGGTGAGGTCGTGACCTGAACTGAAATCAAGAGTCAGATGCCTAACCAACTGAGCCACCCAGGCGCCCCGCTGGTGGAGGGTCTCACCTGATGTTGATGGCTGCTGACTCATGAGGGTGATGGTTGCCAGAGGTCGGATGGCTGTAGCAATTTCTTAAAATAAGAGAACAGTGAAGTGTGCCTCATCGATTGGCCGACTCTTCCTTTCACAAACAATCTCTCTGCGGTGCGGGATGCTGTTTGATAGCATCTGACCCTCAGTAGAACTTCTTTCAAAACTGGAGTCAGTCCTCGCAAACCCTGCTGCGGCTTTATCAACTGAAGTCACGTGATATTCTAAATCCTTTGTTGTCATTTCAACAATCTTCATGGCATCTTCACCAGGAGTAGATCTTATCTCAGGAAACCACTTCCTTTGCTCACCCATCAGAAGCAACTCCTCATTCGTTCACGTTTCATCCCGCGGTTGCAGCCATCGGTCACGCGTTCAGGCTCCACTTCTGACCCTGGCTGTCTTGTCATCTCTGCCCCGTCTGCCTCCACTGGAGTCTTGAATCCCTCAAAGTCATCTATAGAGTTGGAATCAGCTTCTTCCAAACTCCCATTGATATTTGATTGTTTGACCTCTTCCCGTGAATCACAAATGTTCGTTCTTTTTTTTTTTTTAAATCACAAATGTTCTTGATGGCACCTAGAATGGTGAACCCTTTCCAGAAGGTCTTCAGTCTACTTTGCCCACATCCATCAGAGAGATCACTATCTATGGCAGCTATAGTCTTAGGAACTATACTTCTTAAATAAGAACACTTGAAAGTTAAAACTGCCCCTTGACCCATGGACTGCAGAACGGGTGTTGTGTTGGCAGGCATGAAAACAACATTAATCTCACGGTACGTCTCCCCCAGAGCGCTTGGGTGACCAGGCGCATTGTCAGTAAGCAGGAATCTTTTTTTCTGAGCAGTAGGTCTTAACGGTGGGCTTTAAATATTCAGTAAACCATGTTGTAAACAGATGTGCTCTCATCCAGGCTTTTTTCTATTAATAGAGCACAGGCAGAGTAGATTTTGCATAAAATTTTAAGGGCCTGAGGATTTTCAGAATGGTAAGTGAACATTGGCTTCAACTTCAGGTCACCCACTGAATTAGCCCCTAGCAAGAGAGTCAGCCTGTCCTATGAAGCTTCGAAGCCAGGCATTGACTTCTCCTCTCTGGCCATGAAAACCCTAGATGGCGTCTTCACCCAATAGAAGGCTGTTTCATTGAGTGTGGCCATCATCATGAGTTATCTTAGCTCGATCTTCTGGATAACCTGCCGCAGCGTCTGCATCAACACTTGACATTTCACCTCTCACGTTTATGTTATGGAGATGACTTCTTTCCTTAAACCTCCCAAACCAACCCCCGCTAGCTTCAGACTCTCCTTCTGCACTTCCTCACCTCTCTCAACCTTTACAGAATTGAGAAGAATCAGCCTTGCTCTGGATTAGGCTTTGACTTCAGGGAACATTGGGACCGGTTTGACCTTCTATCCAGACCATTAACCCTTTCTGCACATTAGTAATAAGGCAGTTTTGAGGGGGCGCCTGGGTGGCTCTGTTGGTTAAGCTCCTGACTCCTGACTTCAGCTCAGGTCATGATCTCATGGTTCATGAGATCGAGCCCTGCAACTGGCTCTGCATGGAGCCTGCTTGGGATTCTCTCGCCCTCTCTCTGCCCTTCCCCTGTTTGTGCACTCTCTCTCTCTCTCTCCTCTCAAAATAAATAAATAAACATTTAAAAATAAACAGACAAGTAATAAGGCTGTTTCGCTTTCTTATCATCCATATGTTCACTGGAGTGAACTTTTCCTTTCCTTCAAGAACTTTTCCTTTGCATTTACAACACGGCTGTTTGGTGCAAGGGGCCAAGCTTTCAGCCTCTCTTGGATTTCGACATGCCTTCCTCAACTAAGCTTAATTGTTTCTAGCTTTTGATTTCAAGTGAGACACGTGCAACTCTTCCTTTCCCTGGAACACTTCGAGGCCATCGCAGGCTTTTTAATCGGCCTCATTTCAGTATTGTTACGTCTCAGGGAAGAGGAAGGCCTGAGGAGAGAGAGACAGATGGGGGAACAGCCAGTGAGTGGAGCAGTCAGAACACACACAACATTTATCAGTTAAGTTTGCTGCCTTATATGGGCCCCCAAACAATTGAAATAGTAATATCAAAGATCTCTGTGGGGCGCCTGGGTGGCTCAGTCGGTTAAGCGTCCAACTTCGGCCCAGGTCGTGATCTTGCGGTCCGTGAGTTCGAGCCCAGCGTCAGGCTCTGTGCTGACAGTTCAGAGCCTGGAGCCTGTTTCAGATTCTGTGTCTCCCTCTTTCTCTGACCCTCCCCCGTTCATGCTCTCTCTCTCTGTCTCAAAAATAAATAAACGTTAAAAAAAAAAAAAGATCACTGATCACAGATCGCCATAACAAATAAAATAGTAATGAAAAAGCTTCAAATATTGCAAGAATCACCAAAATGTGACACAGAGACACAAATGCTGTTGGGAAAATGGCACCAATAGCCTTGCTCGATCAGGGTTGCCAGGAACCCTGGCAGTTTGTAAAAAAAAAAAAAATGCAACATCTGCAAACAGCAATAAAGTGAAGTGCAATAAAACCAAGACTGCCAGGGCACCCGGCTGGCTCAGTCAGTTAAGCGTCCGACTTTAGCTCAGGTCATGATCTTGTGGTTCATGAGTACAAGCCCCGCATCGGGCTCTGTGCTGACAGCTCAGAGCCTGGAGCCTGCTTCAGACTCTATGTCTCCCTCCCTCTCTCCCCCTCTCCTCTCATGCTCTAGCTCTCTCTTTTTCTAAATAAACATAAAAAAAAAAATAAAAATAAAACTGGACTCCCTGTAAACTAGATTCAGAGGCACTGTATTATTTCATGCTCAGGTTTTTCTGAATGATAATAAAGTTGGTATCATGGTGGTACCATAAAGTCCAGATTCCATAAACTCAATCTACTGAGGATAGAAATACATGTGTGACAAATTCTATGGGTTAATAATTCTGTATCTTAGATTTTATTTAAGGTGTAATTCTTATAAAATTATCGCATGCTTGTTTTTAAGCATTTGAATAAGTAGAAAAACAAAAGGAAAAAAAATCATCTATAATAATAATACCGAAGCTAAAACAAGTATTGACCTCTTTTTTTTTTTAAATAAAAATAGGATAGGGGCGCCTGGGTGGCGCAGTCGGTTAAGCGTCCGACTTCAGCCAGGTCACGATCTCGCGGTCCGTGAGTTCGAGCCCCGCGTCAGGCTCTGGGCTGATGGCTCAGAGCCTGGAGCCTGTTTCCGATTCTGTGTCTCCCTCTCTCTCTGCCCCTCCCCCGTTCATGCTCTGTCTCTCTCTGTCCCAAAAATAAATAAAAAACGTTGAAAAAAAAATTTTTTTTAAATAAAAATAGGATCATGAGACACAATTTTGTAATCTATTTCTGGTGTCCCTTTTTTTTTTTTAATATTTAATTTATTTTTTAAATTTACATCCAAGTTAGCATATAGTGCAACAATGATTTCAGGAGTAGATGCCTTAGTGCCCCTTCCCCATTGAGCCCATCCCCCCTCGCACAACCGCTCCAGTAACCCGCTGCTTGTTCTCCATATTTAAGAGTCTCTTCTGTTTTGTCCCCCTCCCTGTTTTCATATTATTTTTGCTTCCCTTTCCTTACGTTCGTCTGTTTTGTATCTTATAGCCCTCATATGAGTGAAGTCATATATTTGTTTTTCTCTAATTTCACTTAGCGTAATACTCTAGTTCCATCTAGTTGCAAATGGCAAGATTTCATTCTTTCTGATTGCCCAGTAATACTCCATTGTATATACATACCACATCTTCTTTATCCATTCATCCATAAACGGACATTTGGGCTCTTTCCATACTTTGGCTATCGTTGATAGCGCTGCTGTAAACATTGGGGTGCATGTGTCCCTTCGAAACAGCACACCTGTATCCCTTGGATAAATGCCTAGTAGTGCAGTTGCTGGGTCATAGAGTAGTTCTGTCTTTAAATTTTTGAGGAACCTCCGTACTGTTTTCCAGCGTGGCTACACCAGTTTGCATTCCCACCAGCAGCGCAAAAGAGATCCTCTTTCTCTGCATCCTCGCCAACATCTGTTGTTGCCTGAGTTGTTAATGTTAGCCATTCTTATAGGTGTGAGGTGGTATCTCATTGTGGTTTTCATTTGTATTTTCCTGATGATGAGTGATTTTGAGCATTTTTTCGTGTGTCGGTTGGCCATCTGGATGTCTTTGGAGAAGTGTCTGTTCATGTCTTTTGCCCATTTCTTTGCTGGGTTATTTGTTTTTTGGGTGTTGAGTTAACCCTTTATCTGGTAATGTCATTTGCGAATATCTTCTCCCATTCGTCGGTTGCCTTTTAGTTTTGCTGATTGTTTCCTTCGCTGTGCTTTTTATTTTGATGAGGTCCCAATAGTTCATTTTTGCTTTTGTTTCCCTTGCCTCCGGAGATGTGTTGAGTAAGAAGTTGCTGCGGCCAAGATCAGAGAGGTTTTTGCCTGCTTTCTCCTTGAGGATTTTGATGGCTTCCTGTCTTACGTTTAGGTCTTTCATCCATTTTGAGTTTATTTTTGTGTATGGTGGTCCAGGTTCATTCTCCTGCATGTCGCTTTCCAGTTTTCCCAGCAACACTTGCTGAAGAGACTGTCTTTGTTCCATTGGATATTCTTTCCTGCTTTGTCAAAGATGAGTTGGCCATACGTTTGTGGGTCCATTTCTGGGTTCTCTATTCTGTTCCTTTGATCTGCGTGTCTGTGTTTGTGCCAGTCCCATACTGCCTTGATGATAACCGCTTTGTATACATCTTGAAGTCCATCTGGTCTCGTTTTTTAAAAGAAATTAATCGTATATTACCCACTTCCTGTTTCTTCTTCACTAGCTGGCCCCAAGCCACTCTACTCTGTCAGAGGACCCCACTGTAGTAAGCCCTCTCTCCCCCTTCGGTGAGACATGCTGGCTCTCAGTTGTTCTGCATGATTCTGTTGCTACTGTTGACTCCCTTACAGAGATGTCACTGGTCATTCCTGGCTTTGTGCAAAGGTGTCCTGAGAACGGGCCCCCCAGAATAGCATCCATTCCCAACCCGGGGCCTTTCCTCAGACAACATGAACTAGGCAGGCGTAGCCCCATGATGACTCAGCTGGAGTCCAGCTCTGAGGTCCTTGGTGGGGACCTTGGGCTCCCCTTCCAGGCCTCGGCCTTTGCTGCTCTGGTCAGGCCACCTCCAGCAACTGGCACGCGTTTGCAAAGGCAGTCGCCGCCGGACACAGAAGGGTCGTTCTGACACCAGCCTCTCCCTCCGTAGATCAGTTCTCATGCTGTGTCTTTTGCTTTCAGGGCAAGTTTCTGGCTTTTTATCAGTATGCAAAATCATTTAATTCAGATGACTTTGATTACGAAGAGCTGAAGAATGGAGATTATGTCTTCATGAGGTGGAAGGTAAGGCCCCACCCCAGGCGGTCTTCTGGCTGTGCCAGTGCCTGCGTTGGACCCACCGCCCCATCTGCCTTGTCCTCATGCAGTGCCTTTAACGCTCACGGAAAGCGGGCACAGCTCCAGGCCACTCTGGCAGACTGCTGCCCTCCCAGATGGTTTCTCTTTGGTTAAACTGTTTGGTGGTCAGCTGACGAATTCGTGGCTAGGGGGTGGTCCCCCTCGGTACCTTTGACCGTCCACGTGGAGTCCTCCCAAGCGTCCTGTGGATTCAGGGGAGAACCAAAGTCAGTCACCCATCACCTCCGGTTCTCAGCCACAGGCTACGACACCCCCTTAAGGGACCGCTCCCTCACCACGTCCTTGCTGAAGGCTCGGTGCTGTCTCAGCTTGTCTGGTTCCCTCCAGCTCAGGAAATGAGGGACCAGGAATGGAATTTGGGTTTTCCACTCACCAGCCCTCAGAGAACTGCATCTGGCTGGACTCGATAGATTGGCTTTGGGGCTGACAAGGCTTTTGTGTTCCCTGTTTTGATAGCATGGTATTTACTGTGTTCCAGCTCCAGGATAGCACAATCATGAAGCCAGTTTGTGAAATCACTGTGTGAACGGACACCCGCTTCCAACCCCTGGTCCCCAATCTGCGGGGAAAAGCCGTTTTATCTTGAAATCTTGCCAGCTTTCCGAAAAGCCAATCATTTAGAGTAGTGATTCCCAATCTTTTTTTTTTTTTTTTTTTTTTTTTTAGTATTTATTTTTGAGAGAGAGAGAGAGAGAGCACGCGAGCGAGCGGGGAAGGGGCAGAGAGAGAGTGAGACGCAGAATCCGAAGCAGGCTCCAGGCTCTGAGCTGTCAACACAGAGCCCGACATAGGGCTCGAACTCATGGACCATGAGATCATGACCTCAGCCAAAGTCGGTCGCTTAACCGACTGAGCCACCCAGGCGCCCCAGTGATTCCCAATCTTTTGCTTGTATAGCTAATTTTCTTGGGGGGGGGGGGGGGGGGGATCATCACTTTCTGAGTGGACGCTTGCCAGGCGTGGAGAGTCAGGGCGGGGTCCTGCCCTTGCAAGCTTGCCATCTAGTGGGAAGTGTGCCAGTGAAATAACATGTTGGAAGAAGTATCCTCCAAAGTTCTCATTTTAAAATTAATTTTAAAAACTACCATTCAGAGGTTTAGGAAAGGAAAAGATGGGAGTGTTTTGGAAAAAAAAAAAAAAAAAAAGAGTTGAGCACCTGGGTGGCTTGATTTTGGCTCAGGTCATGATCTCGAGGTTTGTGAGTTCATGCCCCACATCGGGCTGTGCACGGCCAGTGCAGAGCCTGATTGGGATTCTCTCTCTCCCTCGCTCTCTTCCCCTCCCCCACTCTCTCTTTCAAAATAAACTTAAAAAAAAAGAACTTCTCAGGGTGACTCACTGTGGGCCTTCAGGAGACCTCCTGGGGCCTTGGGGCCACCGACTTCATCTTACTGGGACAGTAGGTCCTTTCAGCTTGGCTCTAGCCAGAGATAACAAGCTTGCCTCTTCCCAAGGTGCTGTTCTGATGGCTGTCGCCGAGGCGTAGAGCTTTTTCAGGGGGTGTTATGGGGTGTGATTCACCTTCAGAGTGAAGTGACTTGCTGTTCTAGAGGTGATCAGGAACCTAGCACCAGTTCCTGGGGTGGAGCAGAGAATTTCTCTCCCTGGGTGGTTCTGTCTGTGGGCTCTGAAAGGTAGGTAGGTATCGATTCACTTACGAGATATGTAGACCATAGGACCTTCTCCTCACTGCTGATCTCAGTGAGCTCAAGACACAGGCTCCTGTGTTAGCATCGAGAATACTCGAGCAACACACGAATGCTATTGGCAGGTTGGGTTGAAACGCACATGTTGGCCATTGTCCAGCAAGTCTGGGCAAGGCCGTGTGACAGTGGAACCTTAGAAGCACCTGGAGGCTAACAAGGAACGCCAGCGGTGGCCGGGCCACACCGTCGGTTACTAACCTCCTCCGTCTGTGTGCAGGAACAGTTCCTGGTCCCAGACCACACGATCAAAGACATCAGCGGTGCTTCCTTTGCTGGGTTCTATTACATCTGCTTCCAGAAGTCGGCAGCCTCCATAGAGGGCTACTATTACCATAGGAGTTCAGAATGGTAAGGAACCCCAGAGGCGCAGGGGGCGGCTTGCTGCTGTCCCCCTGGCTCTCCCTTGGCTTGCCCAACCAAAAGAAGACCTCTCCCCTGTCTCTGCATAGCTTTCATGCTCTGTCTGCATGCAGAGGGCCTCTCCAAGCGACCTCAGTTGCTGGTGTAGGGGCTCCCGTCCCTCTACACGGAGCAGAGGAAACAAGATGAAAGTGAAGTGTAGATAAAGGAACGCATTGCTGACAGCTTTCAAGCAGTTCTGTGTTATCAGCAACGTTTCTCCCAATCTCGCTGCTCTTGTATTTCCTCCCAAATTTCATCAGTAACTAAAATGTAAAATCCAACTATGAATTTTGCTGGGGTGAATTTTGCTGCCAGCAGCCTTTTCGATTTTGTGGCCACATCCCTCAGATGCTGGCCCCACATGCACTTGATCTCGGTCTGGTGACCTGGGGTCCCCCCGTGGAGCTGGCGGTCCTGCCCTGTGTCTCACCTGAGGTGAAGGACTGAATGCCACCTCAAGCGCTAGCTTTTGTCACCTCTTGGGGGGAATCTCCTGCCTCCTCGCTGCTTCTCAAAGCACCCGGCCGTACCTGAAGAAGGAACCATATCATAAAATACCTGGTTTCCTCTCTGAATGTAGAGACCCCTCATGCCCTTCCAAATTTTTCACACTTCGGTGACTTGTAAGTGATGCCACCCCAGCTTGACTCAAATTCCTTGTTCAGTGGCAGCACAGTGATACCTGCAAATACGTGCCCGTGGCTCAGTGCAGTCTCAGCGCCTCTGAGAGCCACAACTCTTAGGGTTTCAGTAGTTGTTCAGTTTTCAAATGAGTTTTCAAAACATGTTATATCCTGTTTTAAATGACAGCTTTATTGAGATAATTCACACACTATTTGGTTTGCTCATTGAAGCTGTACAGGTCAGTGGTCTGTGCAGCCATGACTGCAGTCAATTTTAAAACATTCTCATCGCCACAGGGAGAAACCCTCGTACCCCTTGACCATCAGCCCGACTCCCCATCCCCTCCTGGCCCTAGGCAACCACTCACCTACTTTCTCGCTGCATAGATCTGCCCGTTCTGGATATTTTATATAAATGGGACCATACACTATGTGGCCTTTGTGTCTGGCCTTTGAAGCTTCAGCCTCGTTACAGCAGGTGTCAGCGCTCCCCATTTTTGTTGCTGAATAACTTTCCATGGTCTGGATCCACAGTAGCCCCTCCTTATCTGCAGTTTTGCTTTCCGGGGTTTCGGTTACCCGCGGTCAGCTGTAGCCCAGAAGCAGACGATCGTCCTCCTGACAGTGTCAGAAGGTCAGTGGTAGCCTAACAGCCCGTCACAGCGCCTCTGTCACTCCGTGTTTCGTCTCCTCCCGCCCCCATTTCGTCATCTCCCATCCTCACGGTACAATAAGGCATTTTGAGGGAGAGCCCACGTTCCCATAACTTTTATCGCAGTAGATTGTTACAGTTGTTCTATTTGCTGACTAGTCATTGTTGCTAACCCCTTACGGTGCCTAATTTATAAGTTGTGCTCTGTCACGGGTATGTATGTGCAGGAAAAACCATACCATACGTACGGGGCTCGGTACCATCCACGGTTTTCGGCATCCGCTGGGGGTACCTGAGCGTATCCCCCACAGATAAGGGGGGGGGACCACTGTACCACATTTTCCTTCTCTGTTCATCAGTTGCTGGGCACTTGGGTCGTCTTCACCTTTTGCCTGTTGTGAATAATGCTGTCGTGAGTGAGGGTGTGTAAGCATCCGAGTCCCGGCTTCCAGTTCCTTTGGGCAGATACTAAGAGTGGAATTGCCGGGTCATATGGGAATTCTGTAACTTTTTAAGGAACCACCTCCCTGTTTTCCAGAGCAGCCGCACCCTGGTACATTCCCACCAGGGCCCGAGGGCTCCAGTTTCTCCACATCATTCCCAACGCTTGTTATGATGTCTTTACAATTACAGCTCTCCTAGCGCGTACGGCATCTGCAGGCGTCGTGTGGTTTTGATTCACATATTCCGATGGCTAATGCATCATCTTTTCTTGATTTTTTTGTTTTGTTTTGTTTTTTGCTGTTGTTGAGAAATAAACTGCTTGTTCCTGTGCTCCTCCTCACTCCTCTGTGAAACAAGTAAGAGGAGAGCTGACGTCTACCCCATCAGCTCGGATCGTCCCTGGGGGTTATCATCCCCTTGTGTGGATTGTCCCGGCCGCCGTTTCCCTTTCATCTGCTTAGCTCCTCGGAGCAGCCTGCCGACGGGGCAGAAACATACACGTCAGGGCTCTGATGTTCTCAAAGTCTAATAGCCGTGTCTAGGGAGGCGAGAAAATGAAGCCAAAGGGTCAAATAAGATTTACGGTTAGCGAGGAAGTTCTCTCTTCCATGGCCTGTTTGCATTGCATGAGAAGCGGGGTGTGCCTGTGTTACCCGCGAAGTCCCGAGGGTGCTCCAGCCTGACACACGGGGGAGCTGAGGTGCTGGCCGTGGGAGGCCGGGCAGCGTGGCAGGTGAGGATGAGGCCCGGGGGGGGGGGGGGGGGGCCTCGGTCTGCATCTCTCCCACAGCGTACTCCGCCTCTCCTTTTACAAGACGTACCATGGTTGCTTCATGGTCAGAGCAAAAGGGAAAGGCCTAAAAACAGCTCCTCTTACCCCCATTCGGGAGGATTAACCAAAGAAACAAATAAAACCAGAGTTGGTTCAGCTGACGAGATCTGAGATGAATTTGCGTTCCGGTCCGAGAAAGTGGCCCGTCAGGCGCTCCGGTGGCAGGGAGGGAGTTTTGGACATCCTTTGTTTGGTTTTCAGGATGCTCAGACTGCCTCCCGTTTCTCTCTTTTCCCACATTGCAGGTATCAGTCACTCAATCTAACTCACGTTCCCGAACACAGCGCACCCATCTACGAGTTCCGGTGACAGCGGTTCAGAGCAGGAACCAAATAAAACTGAACTTGGCAAAAAAAGAACTCTGCCAAGAAAATCGTGTACCTGCCAGAACCAGGAGAACGTGTGTTCCTGTTTCTTCACGAGCAGACTCGCATCAGAAAGCATGAATGTTAACCCACAGAATCCAAGGAGCATGGCCAACCAACGGCAGGTGGAGGGAGTGTTCTCTGTGCTTCCTCCCTCTCTGTGGCAGTTTGGTCTTAATCTGTTGTAAGCTACCTTAAATGCACTTTTCCTTCCTGCACAGCTAACTTCTGTATCACTGAAAGGCCCATTCCTTCCTCCGTCCCCACCTCCAGCCGAGCAGAAGGTCAGCCCCCCAGTCACCCTCAGCCTTGGTGCTCAGTGGTCTCGGCCCAGGCCCCAGCCCTGCGCCCCCCCCCCCCCGTTCCCCCGGCCGGGCGCCCAAGGGAAGGGAGGCCCCCCACCCCCGCGCTCCCCCCCCCCCCCCCCCCCCCCCCCCCCCAGAGCTCTGCGCAGGGAATCGGTGACCAGCAGCACCCGCCAGTGAAACGTGAGGCGGAGGCCGATTGCTTAACGGGGTCCGCTGGCACTGCCCAGCCCTGCAGCGGTCACGCTAAGCTAGTCAGTGGCTGCCAGGTTCTCTGGGCCTGCCATCGGGGATCACTAAATTTCAGGCTTCCAGATCCCTGGCAGGAACGGATTCCAGTCCTGCTTACTCAGCACGTTTGCTCCAAACTTTTGAACTTGAGGGCAATACTAAACTTAAAAAAAAAAGAAAAAAGAAAAAAAAAAAAGAGTTTTTTTATTACAAAATTATTTTTATGGTCCCTTTAACAAGGACCCTATGGCAAATGCACAATTATTCAGAATTACATTTTTATCGTTTTCACATTGAAAACAGCAAATGTTGACTTAGTAATTTTTATACCTATATCTATATGTAAATGTATATTTAATCAACCAGCAGTTTAAAACTAGTCATCCTGGTACAAAAGTTTTGCAGCATTGCATAAATTCTAGTGCTAAACTTGAGAGCTGTTTTTTGGGGCCAGTTTAGCATTTGTACCTCCTCCTTTTGCTACTCAGAACAGCAGTGCTTCGTGGCGACCTTTTCCGTCAAGCAGAAGGGGCCGTCATTCTCCTAAAACAGCAACTCTAAAATGTTGGGGTGGGGGAGGGGCGGGAACGCGAACACGCTCGAAGAACTCAAGGCTCACGTGCCAAAGTGTGTGTGGGGGTGTGGGGTTGGGGTGGGGTGTGGTTTGGGGTGGGTGGGGGGGGGAGTTGTTTTTTTGTTTTTTGTTGTTGTTTTTTAATGTTTAAAAAGCTTAATAGGTTGGCATCAGTGGTAGACCGCAGAGACAGGCCGGGCTTTGGGGGGCATCGCGTTTGCTGGCGGTTTACAAGACTCATTCAGAACACAAGACAGAAAGCTACAGCCCACGGGAGCACAACCAGCTGCAAGCTGCAGATCCACGGGCGGTGTAAGGACACACAAGGCCCTTCGGTCTAGATGAGCGGTGTAGGGAAACGCTTTATTCTTAACAAGTGACTTTCCTTTTGACGACACACGTACTGTATGTTACTGAGACTGAATGTCGGGGAAACCCTAGAGGAGAAGTACTTGGGATTCTAGTCAGTGGGCATCGGGACACCTAGGATGCGTAGTCCTAAGGCTTTGTACGGAGGTGAGACCAACCCATCTGGTGAGGCCAGGGTTTTGGAGCCCCAAAACGTTGCCCCGGCGACTGCAGTGGAAAAATGATTCACGTCCGTTCCCAGAGATGAGTCAAATGTTTTCTTGATTCTGAAACTCCAGAAGGCATCAGGACGGCTGGCTCTGGTCACACCAGCTGATGGCAGAGTACCGAGGAGACCGCACTCGCATGGCCTCAGTTTAGCTGGCAGGCGTCGCTTGACAGTAAAAGGAGACTGTGGGGCCGTGCTGGCTTTCCCTGGCCACACGGGCCGGCCATGTCACCCCAGATCCCCTCTCGCGGCAGGCTCCTAAATCTTGCCTGAGTTTTGCAAGCTCCTTGAAGGATCTAGGCCCCACTCAGAACCCAACGAGGGGTGAGCTCATCGGGGCCCTGTATGTGTGGCTCAGAGGTCAGCCGGGCAGTCAGCGGGCAGGGAAGGCCATTTGGAAACACTGCTATTGTTCAGCTAGCCAAACGGGCCAGGTCCTGTTGGAGGATCTCTTCCTCCCTCCCTCTCTTAGCTAGGTAATGAAGTTGTACTGGGGAAAATTAGTGATACCTTTGCTAGATCTTTCGGGCACACCCGAGATGAAGGTTTGCTTGTGTAAAAATCTGCCCATTGAGGACAGGGAAGGGATTGCCTGCCCACCTCCTCTTGGTAATTCCCAAAGAATCCACGTCAACTCCTTCTCTTTCTCTCAGTTTCCCAAGGAATGTTGGGGATCACCCCCCTCTGTGGTTATTCTTTCCTGAACCTCCTCCGTGGTTTACGTGCCTCTGGTACTCTGTGCAATAGTTTTGGCTGACGCTTGTGTTCATCATCAAGAAATCAGTGCAGGATGCGGATTTTCTACCGTCTTCCTCCACCCCAAACAAACCTGCCATGAGGTAGGATCCTAGGGATTTGGCTGTTCTTTCCACTGCTCAGAAAGCTTCCGTTCTGTACCCCCAGCCTCGTCTCTCCTCTGTGCTGGAATTATCCCTCCCCACCCACCCATCCTCTCAAACTTTACAGCATTTCAGCTGCAGCCCCAAAGTAACTAAGCAATCCTTCACATGAAGTAGAAAGTCCCATCTGTGTGCTGGTTCTGTTGATAACGTGGAAATCACAAACTCCAGGGGAGCAAAGGGGCTTTTCAATGTCTTTTGCTTTCAGAAACAGGGAATTTATATTCTAAGGCCTTGAATTGATTTTTTTTTTTCCTCATAAAATAGTCTGATAAGCTAATTTTTAAAAAGAAATGCCATTAAGTATGTTGCATTGTGGTTTAAAATTACTAACAAGTTCTGGGAAAGAAAAATATTTGATTTTGAATCTTACATGTTTTTAAAAATTAGATTTGAATGGGCACAAAGTATGAGTATTTTGTTTCTTTAGGGAGGACATGTGGAAAGGGTTTGAGGGTCTGGGATGGGAGAAGTATTTTGCAGAGCTATCAATGTCCAAATAATTTTTAAAAAATAATAAAGGTATTTAAGCAGTGACTTTGTCCTATTTCTTTTTTTTTTTTTTTTTTAGTTTATTTATTTTGAGAGAGAGGGAGAAAGAACGAGTGGGGGAGGGGCAGAGAGAATCCCAAGCAGGCTCCACGCTGTCCGTGCAGAGCCTCACTCGGGGCTCAGTCTCACGGACCACGAGATCACAACCTGGGCCAAAGTCAAGAGTCGGACGCATAACCGACTGAGCCACCCAGGCGTTCCTTGTCCTATTTCTAAATCAAAACCGTTCTGGTAGAAGAATGCAGCCCCCTTTCTGGCCCTGTGTCTGTGGAGGTTTCCGGGCCGAGGCCCCCTCTGGGGGACTGATGCAGTCCGTGTCCTTGTCCCTCCTCGTTTCAGTGTTGTCAGCTGCTGGTCAACACTGATGTTTGAGCTCCGTTTTGTTAATTTCTACACTTCTTTAAACATGTGGGAACAATTTTTTTTTTTTTTTTTGGCACGTGTTTAGGATGTATGCTTTTACTTAACACACAGAAAATTAACAAAGGTATTTGTTCACTGGCTGCTTCTCAGACTGGCGCGGGCACCCGCAAAGTGGACGGGGACTGGTCCTCAGAGGAAATGCCTGAGCCCCGACGCACCCGGGCTCCCAGATGGCTGCACCAGCAACGTCCTGAAGCCAGATGTCAGCGGCAAGTTCAGGCCCTTGAGTTCTCCGCACCCTGTGGCCGAGGGCCGTAGCCCAGGGCTGTAGCCCAGCCAGTAAGGCCTGACTCCCGATTTTTACAAACCACCCCGACGGGCGTTGCCAGAACACCTTGGCTCCCTTGCTCTAGTGTTAGGTTTCTGGTACCACCTCCTTAGGCAGCGCCAAGGAAGGCAGCGGAAACTCCCTGTGAATTCTGAGAAAACGTTAATAATGTTGAAAAGGTTTAAGGTTGAGCAAGTTGAAAGGCTAAGGGAACTTACATCCATGTCAGGGCACAGTTCCTCTGTGGATATAAAGTATCATCTGATCTCCTGTTGTTCGAACAACAGTGATAATAAACTTCCTCCCAAGATGGGTCAAGAAAGGAATCCGCTGTTCACAAGGCTGAAGCCCTACGGTTGAAGACACCATTTACTGGTGGTTTTGTCGGGGGAGTAAGGTGTGGGATGCCTGGGCTCTCCCTCCCACATCTACCTTTAAGGCCTAGAGGGACCTCCCATGTACCAGCTAAACCCTCTGAGCCTGGAAAGAGGAAGGAACAATCTCCACATAGGTCAGAGAGTTGAGGGGCTGGAGGAGGTGCTCCTGGAAGCACCTGTTAAACCGTAGAAATGCTCCACCCATGTAACATGTCATTCTTGCTTGGATAATGACACAAAGTATTTGCTGAGGCTTGCCATGTGCAAGGTGCCATTCCAAGCATTGAGGCAATGCAGGAGCATTCCAAGGCCACGCTCTGGGGCCTCAGGGAACTACCAGGAATAGAGTGGAAATTGACATTTTTCTGATCCCCACCAGGAGTCAAGACCCTCTTAGTGCTAGGTTCCCACTTTTAACCTTTCCTTCACTTTGCTTTTAAGTCATCCTTGGGCGTGGTGGAAAATGTGTGGATCGTAGTAGGCGTGAAACCCACTGCAGGACAGGACAAAGGAGAAATTATAAATATCAACGCTGCCTGCATCAACCTCAACTGCACCTGAGGAGGAAAGCATTAAAATTGCTCGGTAATGAAACAGGCAGCTGGCTTTGACACAGAAAAGTGCCCGAAAATTGGATTGCAATTGAGCAGCTCTTTCTTCTAGATTTTTCTTCCCAAATATCTAAAGATTGAAACTCCCTACTTGCACACAGCAAGCAAAACGTGCAAGGCTTTTCATTTGTAGAGGAGCAGAGGCTGAAATTCAAGTTCATTTTGCCATTTTTTTTTCCCCTTCTGATTTTTCAGCTTGCTTCACCCACTGTTCCTCATTCCTCTCCCTATTTGCTCAATGAATAGCTCCCTCCCTCCACACCTTCTCGAACTGGCACTGACTTGGAGCAGTGCTTCTCAGACTCCGTTGAACATCAGAATCACCTAACTCATTTACAATTCTTTTGTCCAGCAGCACCCCAGACCAGTTCTATCACAACCTCCCCAGTGCCTTGAAGTTCCCAGATGATTCCAGTGTGCAGGGAAGGGTTGAGCTTCCCACAGAAATGAAGAGAAGGGCTTTCAGGCTTGGGATGCTGGTTGGAGTGTGGAGGCAACATAGTTTGTTAGTATCTGACAGAATAGCAAATGCCAGCCTGATCTTGTTGGCTCATGTGTGGACAGAGCCAGTGAACATTTCACCCCCATCTAGAACTTCATTTCTTGTGTCAGTGCTTATGTTCATTAGGGCTTTCACTCATTTGGCAAATGCTTTTTAAAAAATTTGATTATTAAAAACAGAACAAACAGGGTTGATGTGGGATGGGAGGGAGGGGAGGGGAGTTGATGGGCATTGAAGAGGGCATCTTTTGGGATGAGCACTGGGTGTTGCATGGAAACTAATTTGACAATAAATTTCCTATAATAAAAAAAATAAATAATAAAAAAATTTGATTTTGAGAGAGAGCAAGAGAGAGCACGAGCAGGGGAGGGGCCAAGAGAAAGGATCCTAAGCCAACAGCACAGAGCCTGACACGGGACTCGATCCGATGAACTGCAAGACCATGACTTGAGCCAAAATCAAGAGTCAGATGCTTAACCGACTGAGCCCTCCAGGCGCCCCTTGGCCAATGCTTCTGAACGCTTACTGTGTGCTAGCCATGGTTCGGTGTGCCTGGGACGCGTCCTTGCACAACAAATCCCAAGAATGGCCTGTGTTCTTAAGGGGAGGGCTACATAACAATAGCATAAAAAACTCCCGTAATATCAGATGTGTTGTTAAATGATAAGCCTTACAGGAAGAGTAAAAGCAGACTGGGAGCGCCAGCTGGGGGAGGGGTGTGGGTTGCCGGGCCTCACTGGGCCTCACTGAGCAGGTGACGTTTGAGCCAAGACCTGGAGGTGGGGGGTGAGCCAAGCAGATGTGTGAGGATGAGCACTCCAAGCAGAAGGACAGTCCGGGCAGAGTTCCCAAGACAGTGAGCCAGCTGTGCTAGAGGAACAAGGAGCTGAGGAGGAGGAGGAGGAGGAGGAGGAGGAGAGGGCAGAGGTGACAAGAACATGGCCGTGGGGGGGGGGCAGTGGGGGAGACACATAGGAGAGTCAGCCCCTGCGGGACCTCACTGATCGTTGTTGTGATAACGATTTGGGCTTGCACTCAGGAGTCGTTGGAGGATGTGAGCAGAGGAGGGACGTGACCCGATGCAGGTTGTAAAGGATTTTGGTGGATGGTGGGCAGCCTGAAGGAGCAAGCGTGCAGAGACAGCGATCAGGAGGCCACCGTGCACCTGGGCCACATGGTGGTGCCACAGCAGAGAAGAGAGGAGAGGTCCTCATCTGCATGTGTTTCGAAGGTAGAACCAAAAGGATTTGCTGATGGGGGCGTCTGGGTGGCTCAGTCGGCTGAGCATCTGACTTCGGCTCAGGTCATGATCTCACGGTTTGTGGGTTCCATCCCCGTGTCAGGCTCTGTGCTGACGGCTCGGAGCCTGGAGCCTGCTTTAGATTCTGTGTCTCCCTCTCTCTCTGCTCCTCCCCCGCTCATGCTCTGTCTCTCTCTCAAAAATAAATAAACATTACAAAAAAATTAAAAAAGAATCTAGAAATGACTAGTTTTAATAATTCCAGTGGGCCTTGGGGCATGTGGCTGTCCTTAGTTGTCTGGAACCTGGCTCTGGGGCGATCAGGGCGAGGGATATTGGCTTGGTGTGTGAGCATTTGATAAGGAGGTGGCTGGAGGCCTGGGGTGGAGATCGGTGGTTTGCACATGAATGGCATACTGGGAAGCGGGGAGCCCTTAGCTATCTTTAAGAATTGGCTGGCCCTGGGAGGGGCGGTGTCTCCTCAGTCAGCAAGGCCAGGCAGCAAGGCCACAAATGCCAGAGCATCAAGAATAAAGAAAAGAGGAAAATACATAGTTAAAAGTATGGGTCCTGGAATGTAATGAATGGATGCTAAAGGGATAAATCTAAGAAAACAACAGTTGGGGCATCTGGCTGGCCCAGTCAGTTAAGCGTCTGACTTCGACTCAGGTCATGCATGATCTCATGGCTCGGCTTGGGAGTTCGAGTCCCGCATCAGGCTCTCTGCTGTCAGGGATCCTCTGTCCCCTTCTCTGTCTACCCCTCCCCAGCTCATTCTCTCTCTCTCTCTCTCTCTCTCTCTCTCTCTCTCTCTCAATAAATAAATAAGTAAACTTTGAAAAAATAAAGAAAACAGAACAGTTGTGTATTCCAGCTGCTAGAAAGAGATACCCTGAACTCTCAGGACTTGAGCTAATGGACGTCTGTTGGTCGTTCCCACCAAATCCAGTTGGCACAAGGTGGGTGTGGGTTCTTCCCCACCAGTCATCACCAGTCATCAGGGACGAGGCTCTGCCGTCTTTAACCCCTGCCTTCTGCAACAGTCCCGGGGGAGGCAGAGGATCAAGCTTCAGGCTTCCATGCGCCAGGTCTGGAAGGGGTGGGCATCGCTTTTCCCTGATCAGCGGCCGCACCCAACTACAAGGGTGGACAGGTGGCCTAGCTGGTTGCTTGGGAGGACAGGGGAATCAATTTGGTGACCAACTGGTCAGTCTCAGGTACAACAGCTGCAGGTGGAAGAGGTCTGGAGGAAGAGCAGAAGGTCAGCTTCGGATGCGCTGAGTCTAGATAAATATGCGTTAGATTTCCAAGGGGTGATGATGTGTGGCTCTGAACCTCAGGACAATGTCTGGACTAGAGCAAAAATGTAAGGGGCGCCTGGGTGACTCAGTCAGTTAAGCATCCGACTTCAGCTCAGGTATTGATCTTGTGACCCGTGGGTTCAAGCTCCGCGTTGGGCTCTGTGCTGACGGCTCAGAGCCCGGAACCTGCTGCGGATTCTGTGTCTCCCTCTGTCTCTCTGCCTCTCCCCCATTTATGCTCTGTCTGTCTCTGTCTCTCTCTCTCTCAAAAATAAAGCATTAAAACATTTTTTTAAATTAACATTAAAAAATTCAAAAAGTATGTTTCCAGGGGCGCCTGGGTGGCTCAGTCGGTTAAGCGTCCGACTTGGGCTCAGGTCGTGATCTCGCAGTTTGTGAGTTCGAGCCCCGCGTCGGGCTCTGTGCTGACAGCTCAGAGCCTGGAGCCTGTTTCGGATTCTGTGTCTCCCTCTGTCTCTCTGCCCTTCCCCTGCTCACGCTCTGTCTCTCTCTCAAAAACAAACATTAAAAAAAAATATTTCTACAGTCACGGTAGCAGCGTCTCCAGAAATTCTGTAAACACTGTTTCAAAGATTCCTCAAGTGAGATGAACAAACAAGGCTTCCCAGGTTTGGGTTTGGAGAACCCAGACCTTCTGAACAGAAAGGGCCAGTTACCTAGACAATGCTTCATATTCAGCTTATCTCTCTCAACCCTTGAAATAGGAATGAGTCTCATGTAATTTACGAGGCAACTGAGGTCCACGGGGACTGTGACCGAAGCAGACACAACAGCAGAGATGCCAGGACTCTTGGAAGGTGAGTCATATTTCAGAACACTTCTGTTTCCCCAAATGGAAACTTTGTAGGCACAAGCATAGCTGGAAAAGCAGCCCAGTGAGCCACGTCATGTCCAATTTGGAGGCGGAGGAGTGTTGGAGACCTGCTCCTGGGTAAGGGCTCTTACAGACCTCCACGTTGGCATGGGCCTCCCTAGGTCTCAGAGGGCTTTCACAGAACCTTCTTGAAAGCTTACCCAAACCCTCACACGCAGGTATTCTCAACCACAGTCTACTTTGTTATGTTCCCTTGGGGTCACTGGACTTGGAACTGGAGGCCCTGCTCTCAAATCTCAGCCCTGCTATTGAATAGCTTAAGCCACCAGACCAGGCACTCTGCATGGCTTAGTAATCGCACTTTGTAAAAGGTGGGTGAGAATTGCAAGCTCAAACCTCACAGAAGCCCCCCTCGAGCCTAGAGCCTGGCCCATGATAAACATTCAATAAATGTGGGTGGAATCTGAGGAGGATGTGAGACCCACAGGGGAGAAATCACTTACAGTGGCCCTGACATTCAAGAAAAACTTAGGGGCAAACAATGTGCCCGGTGCACATTTTCATAACAACCGTGTTATTCCCATCTTTAAGATACAGAAACAGATTCAGAGGGATTAAGACATTTAACCAAGCTCGCACTGTTATGAACCTCAGATCTGAACACAGAGTCATTTCCAAGGACCCACTTTCCACCCCCAACTTTTTATGAAAAACATACAGAAAAGTTGAAAGAATAATTCAATACACACCTACACACTGTTAACATATGGCCCCATTTACTTTGGCGTCCTTTCTTTAAATGTATACATATTTGGAACTATTTAAAGTAAGATACAAACATCATGTTCTTTAACTCTGATACAGACTGAATGTTTGTATCCCTCAAAATTCATATGTTGAAGCCCTAACCCCCCAATGTGTTGGTATTTGGAGATTCGTCTTCTGGAACCTGACCCTTTGGAAGGGTCAGATGAGGTCATCATGGGATCCACGCTCTTATAAGAACAGACACGAGAGAGCTCCCCCTTCTTTCCTTGTGTGCACGCACCTAGTAAAGGCCATGTAAGGACACAGCAAGAAGGTGACCGTCTACAATCCAGGAATAGGGCTCTCACCAGAACCCAACCATACTGGCTTCCTGATCTCAGACTTCCAGCCTCCAGAGCTGTGAGAAAACTAAATTCTGTTGTTTAAACCACCCAGTGTGTGGTATTTTGTTATGGCAGCCTGAGCAGACTAAGACAATCCCTAAATGCCACTGGGTACATCTGTTAAGAATAAAGACATTCTCGGGGCACCTGGGTGGCTCAGTCGGATGAGCATCTGACTTCGGCTCCAGTCACGATCTCGCCGTCTGTGAGTTCGGGCCCCGCATGGGGCTCTGTGCTGACAGCTCAGAGCCCGTAGCCTGTGTCTTCCTCTCTCTCTGCCCCTCCCCTGCTCATGCTCTGTCCCTCTCTCTCTCTGTCAAAAATAAACATAAAAAAAAAAAAAGAATAAAGACATTCTCGGGGCGCCTGGGATGCTCAGTTAAGGGTCCAACTTTGGCTCAGGTCATAATCTCACAGTTTGTGGGTTCAAGCTCCACGTCAGACTCTGTACTGACAGCTCAGAGCCTGGAGCCTGCTTCAGATTCTGTATCTCCCTCTCTCTCTGCCCCTTCCCCGCTCGCACTCTTTCTCTCAAAAATAAACATTAAGAAACATTTTAAAGAATAAAGACATTCTCCTACATAATCATATCCGTGAACATTAGCAATGATTCCATAATATCTAATATCCTATCCAAAGTCGAAATTTCAATTGGATTAAGAATGTCTTTTTATAGCTGCTTTTGAAATGTTAAACCAGATTCTAGGCAAGGTCCACACATTGTATTTAGTATCTTTTTTTCTGGAACAGTCTCCGTATCGCACCTTTAGTCATTGACAATTTTGAAGAGCCCTGGCCACGTGTCTTACAAAACGTACCACGTTGTACATTTGTCTGATGGTTCCTCGTGTCTAAACTCAGATACGGTATTTTTTGGCAAGAATGCCACGTAGGAGGTGCTACTTTATAATGCACCACAGGAGGCATCTGATGGCAGGTGGTTAAGGTTAAGTTGGAACATTTCGTTAACGTGGTAAGGGGGACCCCCTTTCAACCTCTACACAAAACAAGAGCCATCAAGCTTTCAGCTCAGCGATTCTTGACACCAGCAGAGCCAGGTGCGCTTGGAACCCAAAGTTCGGGGCTCCTCACCCAACATTCCCTCTTTGTCTCCCAAGCTCGCATCGCGCCCAGCTCGCGCCTGGCCCAGTACAAAATGGCCCCGCCCCGCCCCGGCCTGGCCCCGCCCCGGCCCCGCCCCAGCCCATCCTGGCCCCGCCCCGGTTCTTAGTTGGCGACGGTGGGGAGGCCAGCCCCGCCGGCCCAGCCGGCGGAACCAATTGTGTCTAGCACTCCGCTCGACGTGGCCGCCCGGACTCTGAATCCCGGAGCGCCGGGCGCACGAGGACGCTGTTCTCCGTGCGCTTCCGGGCGCACGCAGTTCGGCCGCCGCCGAGAGGGCGGAATTCCCGGTGCCGCTGCCGTCTCTGTCGGTGCGCCCGGTTCAGCCGCCACCATGGGGATCCTGGAGAAGATCTCCGAGATCGAGAAGGAGATCGCTCGGACGCAGAAGAACAAGGGTGAGGGCCGGCCTGGCGGGGCCTTCCTTTCTGCCCGCCTCAGTTTTCCTGTCCGTAAAATGGGGGAACAACTCCAGCGATAGAGCTGAAGCGGGCTCGAAGGCCGCAGAAAAGTGCCAGAGACGTGACCTCGTCTCCCAGCGCGCCGAGGCAGGCAGGACCAGGCAGGATCCGGGTCCCAACGCGCTGGTCTAAGTGCAAACGATCCCCGTGAGATCTGCTTGGTGCCAGACCAGGTGACCGAGTAGAGAAATCCCAGCGCGCAGCCAGCATCTGACCCAGAGAGGCATGGTCTGGGTTCAAACCCGGGTCTCCCGGTGGTCGGGCCTGGGGGAGTTGGCGCTCGCCCCGCTTTGTGCTGGCAAGTCCAGGAGGACCCCTTTTACAGGTACCCAGCACCAGGAGATACCCCTTTTACAGCTTCACCCAGCACCTCGGGAACAGAGGCCATCAAGTCTCGAGTCTGGCGGACCTGGATTTGAACTCCAGCGCCACCAGTACCTGCTGTGAAAGCTTGGAAAGTCACTTCACCTCTTTGCGCCTCAATGTCCTCATTTGTCCCTGTCTCATCTTAGCCCACAACTAGGTTATAAACTAGATAGCATGTGCAAAGTACTAGGCACATGGGAAGCACTCAGTATTTAGAGTAAACCCCCGACAGAGGTAGCACATAATGAAGGATCAAATCTAGGCTTCAGATTGTAGGGGCTGGAAGAGCTCACCGGAGAAGAGCAGTGGGAAGAAACAAATGATGACACCCAAGAAGGCTTCCAGGAGGAGGTGGGGCTTGAGCTGCTTAAGGGGAGGATACTGCAGGTGAGGGGCATTGTGGAGGCAAAAGCATGGGAGTCCAGGTGAGCGTGGTGTGTCCATGGGACTTCTAGGTCTAAAACATTCTAGAACAGAAAGGAGGATCTGGAGTAATGGGGGATACGACTGGCCAGGGCGAGTGAGGCCCAGTGCCTAGCCAGTCCTGCTTTGGGGTTGCAGGAGCAGAAAGCAGGGGATATTAGGTGGCTAGTCTCAGTGTCTGTCCTTCCTCGGCTCCATTTAGTTCTGGAGGCTGAGAAGTTGGGGGCATCTTTCATTCATTCATTATGTAACTCTTTTTTTTTAAGTTTATTTGAGACAGAGAGCATGAGCAGGGTAGGGGCAGAGAGAGGGGGAGAGAGAGAATTCTAAGCAGGCTCTGCACTGTCAGCATAGACTCCCAACGAGAGGCTCGAACTCACAAACATTGAGATCATGACCTGAGCTGAAATCAAGAGTCAGACGCTTAACAACTGAGCCACCCAGGTGCCCCTCATGATGTAAATCTTAACAGAGCCCTTATCGTGTGCTAGGCACTCTGGTTAAGGCCATCAGCACAGCAGGCACATCCTTGCCCTCTTGGAGCTGACCTTCCAGTGGATAGTCTGTAAACTAACAACCAAATAAATAAGATTGTTTCATCCAGCAATACATGCTGTAAAGGCAGACCAGGGTGACACAGCAAGGGTGGAGGGGTGGGCTGGGCCTGCTAAGGTGAATGATCAGAGAAAACCTCCATGAGGCGGGGGCATTTTGAGTTGAGGCCAAAATGAGAAGGTACCAGCCATGCAAAGATCTGGGGCAAGACTATTCCCAGCAGAGGAACGAACATCTCTGAGGCAGGAACGGACTTGGCTTGTTCAAGGATCTGAAGGTCTGGGGCTGGAGTGCAGTGATGGGAAAGGAAAGGGCCAGTCATGTAGGGCTTCGTAGGTCATGGGAAAGAGTCTGAATTGTGTTCTCAGGGCAGCGGGAGCTAGTGGAGGGTGTTAAACAGGGGAGAGACGTAGTCTGATTTCTGTTTTAAAAGCTCCCACCAGCTGCCCTGTGGATGATACTCCACAGGATCAAGGAAAGTAGCAGGGAGGCTAGACGTGCTGCCATTTTGACAGTGGTAGAAAAGGGGATGGAAAGGTGATTTAAGGATTAAGACTTAGTCCTTCCCTTCAAGAGGTGCTTAGAATCTCAACGACCTAGGGTGACAGGAAGGTCCAGATGAACCTGACGGTTGCCAAACCCATTCTGGGCCACTTCTCCCTGCCATCCGTTCACTCATTCACTTGTTAGACGTTTCCTGAGTGCCTGCCCTGCGCCACGGGAGACTGGGGATCCTGCCCCACTTGAGTGAGGGAAGTAAAGAAACAAGATAGTTTCAAATGGTGATAAGAGCCATGAAGACAATACACAGGGTCATAGAGCAGAGCGGGGGCCTGAGGAAGGTCAGGGGTTACTGTGGATCATGATAATAACCAATTTTTCCTGGGCGCTTAATGGTGCTAGGCATTATTCTTAGTGCTTTCTTTAAGCCTTACAGAAATCCAGTGGAGTGGTTACTACTGATAACGTCCCCGCTTTGCAAATTGAGAAACTGATAGACAAGAAGATTAAGGAACTTTCCCAAAGTTAAATGGCCAGGAATGATAGGGTGGGATTCTAGCACAGGTTACTTACCTTTGCGGGACACTGCCCACCGCCCCCTCCGGCTGAGTAGGGGAGGCCTCTTTGAAGAGGTGACATCTGAACTGAGCCTCAGATGTCGAGAAGGAGCCGGCTCCGTGAAGACAAGGTTGAAATGGAAGGGATAGCAAATGCAAAGATCCTGAGGCACGAAGGGTATCAGCATGTCCCGAAGAAGCAAAAAGAAAGCCACTGTGGCTGGAATATAGTAAATAAAAGAGAGTGGAAGGAGATGTTGGAGCAGTAGTGAGGGACCAGGTTACTAAGCCACAGCCCACTTTTCTAGTGAAGATTTTGTGACACCTTTGCTGTCGTGAAATACCACTCCCCATCACTGTGCAACTTTTGTACACACCGAATTTGAGAAAAATCAGTATCGTGCTCTAATCCTAATACAAAGGCAGAGCGAAAGGAAAGTAATTTATAATTAAAATAGCGTTTATTTCAATATTTAAATGTTGGGGCACAGCCAAGGTACAGCGACGTTATAATGAAGTGAGATATTTGCACCTCTGGGCAGAATCACCGGGTATGTGGGCTTAGCCACGATCTACACCAGCACACAGTGTGTTATGTTGGTGACTCAGGTACCCTGCAAGAGGCATCACTGTGAGCAGCCTGGGATCCCAAGATGGTGAGCACCCCTGGGTAAAGTTTGAAACACAACATGCTAGACTCTTTCCTTGACGTACACAGCAGTCGCATTCCTGGAAATTTTAGTGTTTTTTAACACTGTAAGAAAATGTCCTGGGGTTTTCTTTTTGTGAAAGAGAGTTAGGCTCTAGGCCCTGGTGCTCCTAACCCAGGTTTTCCCTCCACACATGTCTTAGGGCTGTGAAAAACTCCTATGGAACACGGGACAATTCTTGGCTGTGCCAGACTGACTCACACTTTGTAGGGCCACTGGCGTCTCTGGCCCCTGTCTGGTAAATGGCGATGGGGACCTCACCATCACACTGACCACAGAAAACATCCTCCGGCACGCCCCAGGGAGTGGTGCTGTCCCCTGGTGCTGACATGGGGTCATGCGGTCTTAATAAGGACACTGGCTTGTATCCTAAATGAAGTGAGAGGCTAAGGCGGCATTTTGAGACAAGGAGTGTTTTCTTTGCTGATCTTCTCGACGATTGCCATCCGGTTCTGATGTTTCCAGCCAGCATTTGGTTGTATGTGGGGTTGCACCTGACCCACGGGGCTTGGATACCCTGGATACTTACCTTCTGTCTTGCTTTCCGTCCTTCAGCCACTGAGTATCATCTGGGCCTGCTGAAAGCAAAACTCGCCAAGTATCGGGCCCAGCTGCTGGAACCGTCCAAATCGGCCTCATCCAAAGGAGAGGGTTTCGATGTCATGAAGTCGGGTGACGCCCGTGTGGCGCTGATTGGATTTCCCTCTGTGGGTAAGGTCAGTGATGGTCAGCGTGGGCCTTGGGGAGGAAGCAGCCTGTCTTCCGAACACGACTGCCTGCGCCTCCTCGCGCCGCCTTTCTGAATTCGCTCCAGGGACCAAGAAGACCCAGCCTCCCCCAGGATCAGGTCCCACCCCTTTATCATCCCGCCTGGTGACCATTGTTTCCTGTCTCCGCTCAGTCTCTGACCCATCCATCATGCACAAACGTTTACTGAGTGCACACCCTGTGCCAGGCTCTGCGAGGCACTGGTAATACGATAGGGAACAAGATAGTTCTGTCCCTGCCCACACGGAGCTCCCCTTCTTAGGGGAGAAAAGACAGTAAGCAAACAGTGGAAGACTGGTGAGGACTGTCGTGGAGGAATATGCAGGGCAGGGGTGGAGTCTATGTCAGGGAGTTCAGGAGGGCTGCTCTGAACCACTTCCTTACCTTCTGGTACCACCGAGATACCTCAGGCTCATCATGTATGTTCCCTGCCCCAGCCCTAGAATCGGCCGTTATTTCCAGGGAGCCCTGGTTCCTTTTCTTCTTCTGAGAATGCTGTTTAGAGACCAAGATCTGGGTGTTAACTCCCTTTGTAGCAGAATCGTTCTGGCTGTTGCGCAGATGATAGGTCGGAAGCGGGGACCCCAGCTCAGATATAGGCCAAGGGAACGATGACCAGGTGGCTTGGACAGACGCTGGTGGAATAGCATCAGGGGAAGTTGGTAACAGCTCTTGCTTCCCGAGTGCGAACTACAGGCTGAGCGCTATGCTTTGTACGGGTTTGGTTTTGTTTTCCCCTTGGCCTATATGATGGGTGTGTGCATCACAGGAGGTGGGAATTGATCTTGCACTCTGTCTACACACAACACACACACACACACACTCTCTGAAAATGGGATTATGGCTACATTGGGCCCTGGCATTTTCACTCCCCCGTGGGTATCCGTCTCATTCATACATTAGAGTTACCTCCTCTCTCTTTTTTTTTTAATATATATATTTTTTTAACGTTTATTCCCTTTTTGAGAGACAGAGACAGAGTGTGAGCAGGGCAGGGGCAGAGAGAGAGGGAGACACGGAATCCGAAGCAGGCTCCAGGTTCTGAGCTGTCGGCACAGAGCCTGATGCGGGGCTTGAACTCGCGAACCATGAGATCATGACCTGAGCGGCCAAAGTTGGACGGTTAAGCAACTGAGCCACCCAGGCGCCCCAGAGTTACCTCCTCTCTTAACAGCTGCCTAGAATCCCTCGCTGTGGTCATAGTGTCATCAATAGTCTGCTCCTTCCCTCCTCTGCCACGGTAGCTAGGTCGCCCCCAGGCTTTTGTTTGCCCGCACGGTGCTGTAGTCACTACCCTTGTGCGTGGATCTTTGTGAACTGGAGCCGGTATTTCTGGAGGACGCGTTTGGCCAAGTGAGCACAGCAGCTCTAGGGTGTGGGTTTTAGAAATGGCCGTCAGCACACTGCCATTTACCCCCCAAAGGAGCTGTAGCCAACGCCATGTGGGGACAGTAGGAATGTCTCTAGTGTCTGCTCATGTACCCCTACACGTGATGCTGCATCCGCGCTGGGCTGTGAGCTGGCCCAATCTCTGCCTCAAGGTCTGCAGAAGGGTTCCTTCCCGATGACAGGCAGGTGCTTCTTAATCTTTGGGAACGCTCTTACCCCAGTTGAACCTTATTATCAGTACCCAGTTGGGTGGGTGCACTGCCCCCTGCCCTCCATCTGTGCGGGCTCGGGAAATAACGTCGTTTTCGTTATCATCCGTGCAGGTAGGATGAGGATGGGAAGGTTGCTGTAGCCGAGGGTGATGAATGCCCTGGAAGGGAGCCACTGTGACCTCCCCTCCCCCCAGACCGCTTGGCGTCCATCCAGCCTGCCCCTTTCAACCCTCGTGCCAAACCCGAGCACCTGTTTGGCGTGCGGCTACCTGGCCAGCGCTCAGATACCTGTAGTGATGGTGCTTATTACTCCTCAACTGGACGCCGAGCAGCGCAGGGGCCTCCCGCCTCAGCCCCTCAGGAGGAGCCAGCGCTGCAGGAGCCCCTCTGGAGAGGTGGGACTGTCCCCAGCCGTGCCCTCTGCCAGCTGGCCACCCGCACGGTCTTCAGTCCTGGTGTGGTTTCCAGATCCCTGTCTTTTTGTCTCTTTCTCGTTTTTCCCAGTTTTGTGTAATAGAAATTTCCAAACTTGCAGGAGAGGTGAAAGAACAAACACAGTGTCCCCGCCATCTGGGTCCATCAGTTTGCCATATTGCTCCACCTCCTTGTATTTGTGTGTATTTGTGTGCGTGTGCGAGTGGGCTTTTGTTGTTTTGACTGAACCATTTGAGACTAGATTACAGACCTCATGCTTTGTGACCTTTGACCCCAGTATTTAAGCTTTATCTCTAAAGGATAAGGATATTTTCCTGCTGAGCCACAAACTATCTATCACACTAGACAAGATTAACAGTAACATAGTAACCATCTAATGCCTGGACCATATCCTGATTTCAACACTCGCCCCAAAATGACCTCTGCGGCTGATCTGTCCAAACGGGGGTCTGTTCTAGGACCACGTGGGGCCCCTGTATGTATTATTCCTCCATCTGCTTTAATCTAGAACAGTCCCTTTTGTCAAGACCCTAGCTCTCAAGAGACCGGACACTGGTCCTACAGAAAGCCCATGCTCTGCACTTGTCTGCTTGCTTCCTTGTGGTGTGCCTTAACCTTTTCGTCCGTTCATTGTTCTTCCTGTGAGCCGGAAGTCAGGTAGACACCTGGGACTTGGGGCCTGGTTCCACATAGGAGAGGGGGTAGACCTCGTTTTGCACCATGCCGGAAAGCCCCTGATAGCTGGTTGCATTTCCAGAACCACTGGGTTAAGGGGAGGGATACCCTGTCTCCCCTCCGCATAGTTGCGTTTGCCTCCCCGCCCCCACCCCAGGGGACTGCAAAGTGCCCTGCAAGGTGTGACTACAGTAGAGTGCAGAAGTCAGGCCCCGTTGACATCCTCTTGGTGTCCTTGCCACCAGAGAATTGTCCTTGCCTCTGTGAGTTTTGTTAGTGGCTGCAGATGTCGACTTTCTAGTTCTCTTCTTCCTTCCTCACTAATTAGCTGATGTTCCTCAAGAGAGTAGCACTTTCTCTCATCAGTGTTGCTGTCTGGTTAGCCTGAAAAAGTTCCTGGAAAGGCGGGACAAATGCTTATGGGTTGCCTATACGTGACCAGCAAGATGTCGGGTCATAGCTGTCCCACAGAGTGACAGGTAAGTATTTTCAGGCTTTAATTCTTCAGGTGTTTATCATGGACTCTATCCGTTCTCACCTTTTATTTTGAGTTTACTTTCCTACCTGCCGAGGACTTCTTTTCCAGATGAGAAGCCCAGGCTGGGAGAAGCCGCCTTGTTTACCAAGGGCTATGCCCTTGAGGGTCTGCCCTGTGGCCAGATGCCACCGTCCTGTTGGGGATCTGGGCTCTCCAGCCATGGGAGGGCCCAGCCTCCCCACTGCAGAGGCCAGAGAGCCTTCCGTTAGCGTCCAGCCGCCATCACTCAGTGTCTCGGCAGCCGTTGCTCTCGGGCTGCCCCACCTGTCCATACCTGTCTACCCCACCAGGTTTTTATGTTTCCTCGAGTTTCTAAGAGGTCCCCAGGGTGGAGAGTTTCTGGATTCGAGGGCAGTGTTACCTTCAAGGCCTGAAGATATGTGAGTGAGATGTGCCCCCAGCCGTTCCGGTTGCCAGCGAGGGGCACGGTCCAGGCGGCCCTGTCACAACTGCGTCTCAGACTTTTTATTCCAGGTGTCCTGCGACTAGGATGGGGGCAGGAGGCCAGGGCTGGCTTTCTTCCCCTTCTGGCTCTGCCCACTGCTTTGCTGCCACTGCATCCATCGCCGTGGTCTCGCCATGCTCGGGGCTTGGCGCCTCGGGTGCCTCATCATCTTTATGGGGCCATATGGCCACCCACGTGGCCCCATGCGGTAGGGAGCGAGAGGATGGCCAGCCTATGCGTGAGGACTCTGAAGCTCAGAGGATGAAGTTTCTTGCCCAGGGGAGCCACGTTTCTAACTCCCCACCAGGCCATGGCTCTGGTCCCACAGCGAACCGTGGCATAAATGTTCCCACCAAGACCCTTCCTGCCTGACAGCACCCTCTCTTGCCGTCTGGCTCTGTCTCAGACCTCATCTGCCTCCTTGCATATCTCACCCCTCCCTGGTTGAGCAGCCACTTTGAGTGCCACAGGCTGTTGCCTGCTTGAAGTTCTCTGGGGCCCAGGAAAGGCTGGAGGGTTTGGTGGAGCTAGAGAGGGGCCCCTGATTTAGTTGGGGATCCCACTTAGAAACCAGGTCCCTGTGTCCACCTGAGGGGGGCCTTGAGGCCTCCGAGGAATAGAGTGTCCTTCTGGCACCCTACCTGCCCTGGGCAGAGCCAGAGGCGACCTTTCCAGCTGTTGTTTTCTTTCTAGCTACCCAGGTCCCCACCCTGAGGCGGAGGAGGGAGTCTCTGTAATGCCTGCATCCGGCAGGCTCCTGGCCTGTGGGGATTCTCGAAGGAGGCTGGGACAAGACTCCTCACTGCAATGACCTCTTTTTCCTCCTAGTCTACCTTCTTGAGTCTAATGACCTCCACAGCCAGCGAAGCTGCGTCCTACGAATTCACAACCCTGACATGTATCCCTGGAGTCATTGAAGTAAGTCGAGGTTTGCTGGATTCCAGAAGGGGAAAGGGTACATGCTTGGGTTTGCGATTATATATTTGTAAGTCGTGAGTGGAGGTGTCCCTGTAGGGGTGGGGGGGCAGGGGGGTTTCTGAACTGAGCTTCTTTGCTCTCAAGCAGTGGTACCTCTGAGGATTCTGGCTGCTGGGACCCCAGAGATGCCTGCCTGGAACCCTGACTGGTTCCGGGAGTCCGGCCAGCACCTGGCCGCTCTTGCTGGTGCCCCTTTGTGCTCCACTGGCCTGCGCCACCCCGGCTTGGGTCACTTGGTGGTGGTTGGCTGTATCCCTCTGTTTCCTGTGAAGCTTTAACGCCTCGGGTAGCTGGGGTCCTGTGGCCCAGAGCCTCCGCGGTGAAGTGATATTTTTGTAAGGTGCTGTTAACCATCAGTGATGGGTGGGTAGGATTACAAAAACTCCAGAGTCTGTGCCTGGGGGCTCCTCAGCTTGCAGGATCTGGAGCTGGAGCTGTGCCAGACTGAGCAGGCTTGGACCTGGCCCCCGAGGCTGAGCCCTGGGATTCCCAGAGCCCCTGAGCTGCAGGCCAGAGTGGGGGTCCTGGGTTCAGGCAAGCCCTTCCCACGGTCACCCCTCTTCACCTTCCCTTCTCCTCCGCATCCTAGTACAAAGGAGCCAATATCCAGCTCCTGGACCTTCCTGGGATCATTGAAGGTGCAGCACAAGGTAGGGAGTGGGAACCGGCAGGTGGGAAACAGGGTGGATCTCGGCACCCCAGCCCGTCCTCTTCTGTAGGGATTTGCTGTACTGGCCTCACCGTTAAAATTGGACATGGCTGCAGGGCTCAACGGGTAGGGGTGGGTTCAGTGCCCTGTGCTTCAGGGACTCTGGCCTCATACGGTCCTGGCAGGCCCCGTATTAAAGCCGAGGAGACTGAGGCCCGGCAAGGTGAAGGGACCTGTCCAAGGTCGTGTAGCTTACGTGGCAGGTTTGAGTTCCCACTTGCGTGGCGTGTCCCTGGACAGACCCCTGCAAGGACTGGCCCCTTACCAGCTGGCTAGCTCAGGCCGTGCTCCTAGTCCTGGGGCCCTGTCCTTTGTTTTGTCTTTGTTTTGTTTTTTTTTTAAGAAAAGGGTTGTTTTTTTTTTACGTTTATTTTTAAGTTTATGTACTAAGTTTATTTACTAACTTTTTTTAAGTTTATTTTTTTAAGCTTTTTAAAATATTTTTTTAAGTTTTTTTACTTATTAAGTTTTTAAGTTTATTTACTTATTTTGAGAGAGACAGAGACAGTATGACTGGAGGAAGGGCAGAGAGAGAGGGAGAGACAGAGAATCCCAAGCAGGCTCCGCGCTGTCAGCACAGAGACCGATGTGGGGCTTGAACCCATGAAATTGTGAGATCATGACCTGAGCCGAAACTGAGAGCCGGACACTCAACTGACTGAGCCACCCGGGCGCCCCTTGTCTTTGTTTTCTGAGATAGGAACATGCCTGTGGCTTCTGGTGGCTTCCTGCAGCATTGCGGACACGGTAACCAGCTGATGGTTATCCAGCACTGGCTAAGTGCCGGGCTCTGCGCTGACCATTATCTCACTTAATCCTCACATAGTCCTGTGACTTAGGAAGTGTCATTATTTCCCTTTCATAGCCAGGAGGAACCGCAGGGACAGACAGGGAAAGGGTCTGCCCTAAACGACTCTTCGCCCATCAAGTGGCAGGGCCAGGGTTGGTGCCCACCTCTCTGGTTTAGCAACCCTGTCCAGGCTGGGCAGCAGGACCTCCTCCCTGGGGGTCCAGTTGCCATCTCCTCTGCACGTTTCCATACCCCACTGCCCCCATCAGGGCAGAGTCCCGGCTACTTGAATTGGGCTGGTGGAAATGGTGATGGTCCCCCAGGAACCTGCTGTCCCAGGCAGCATCATGGGGCCTGGTGTGGTCTGGCCCCTGTGGGGGAAGTACGTTTGGTAGTGACAGGAGGCCCCTGGCTTGTGAAGATCACTGGACCCAGCCCCCCATTCTCCAAAGAGGGAGGCAGATCATGGTTGAAATCTACACTACCTGGATCCTAATGCTGTGACCTTGGCAAGGCGCCTGACTTCTGTGGTGGTGCAATAACCACATGGTCTGACCTTTGTGTGGCAGTTCCTAAAGTACCTCTTCCTGTGGTGTCTCATGTGATCCTTTCTGCAGCCCTTGGATTGGGGGTGGGTTATATCGCCCCATTTCCAGAAAGGGCAGACATGTTCAAATCCTGATACCACACTAGCTTTGTAATCTTGGGCAAGTGATGAGCTCCAAACCAAGCCTCAGTTTTCTCATCTATAAAATGGGCTTGATAACACTGACTATATAGGGTGGTTGTGAGGAAATGTTCACGAAGCACTTAGCGTGTGGCCTATTGCAGGGTAGGGACAGGAGGAGAATGTTACTTCTCCTGAGGTGGTGATGTCAGATTACCTTCTAAAACAAGTCTTCATGAGTAAAACAGCACACGGATTAGTGAAAAATGGCAAGGAAATCACAGCCAGGGGCTGGCATATGGCAGAGACCATGATGGGTCTGTGGAGGACAGGAGTCTGGGGTTCCGTGGCCTGGGTGGGAGTCACACGGGTTGTGCCTATGTCACTGTGTAACCTTGTCCCTTCCACCTGTCCAGGGAAAGGTCGTGGCCGGCAGGTGATTGCTGTGGCACGCACGGCTGACGTCGTCATCATGATGCTGGATGCCACTAAGGGAGAAGTGCAGAGGTCTGCAGGGGAGTGTGGGGGGTGGGGCAGGCTAACATGTCTGGGGGGCGGTGGGGATCCCTGGGCATGCTGGTAGGACAGTGTGGCTCCAGCTGCTGTGTCCCTGATCGTGATGGGTGATCCAGGGGCGCTTGGGCCTCTCACACGTGGGAGCAGCAGCAGGACTGTCCACAGGCTAAACCCGTGCAGTCAGCCTGGAGCGTCCTCTCTGAGTGGCTTACATCTGGCATGGAGATGTCTGGAGGCTGGGGACTGTGGTACGCTGCACCGACTGAAGCCTGTGTCACCCGTGAGCCCCATGCTGGCTCTGGCTCCTGCCTGCAGAGGCCAAGGTGCCTCAGTTGCTGCCCAGAACCCAGTGGGAGCCCAGGCCCAAACAACAGAAGCCTTATTCATGCCCTGACCTGCTGGCTAAGGGGCACAGCAGGCCTGCCTCTGCGTGCCAGTCGCAGGCCCAGCCAGTCTCCCTCGAACCGGGCAGAAGGTCCAGAGGCTCCTCAGCAGCTTTGGGTTGTTGAGAAGGAACGTTCTGGGTTCCCAGTGGTGGGTAGGAGGGCATTGGCCTCCCTCTGGAAGGGCAGGGGCTTCCTGTGTAACAGGGAAGCCGTTTGGCCTGCCTCTGGACACCTGTGAAGGCTCGTGGGGGTTCTACCCAGGTCTCTCCTGGAAAAGGAGCTGGAATCAGTGGGTATCCGCCTCAACAAGCACAAGCCCAACATCTACTTCAAGGTGAGGCCCCCCTCACCAGGAGGCCAGGCACGGGCGGGTTTGGGATGATTGCAGCTGCCCCTTTGTGAGCCGCTCTCCTTTCCTCTCTCCTCCAGCCCAAGAAAGGTGGTGGCATCTCCTTTAACTCCACAGTCACACTGACCCAGTGCTCAGAAAAGCTGGTGCAGCTGATTCTGCATGAGTACAGTATCCTCCCAAAAGCAGCAAGGGAGGGCCCAGAGCCCTCAGGGCAGGGGAGGGGCCACCCGAGACAGGAGGGAGGCCTTGCGGCCCAGGATGATCACAGACCACCCCAGGCCACCCCGGCTCCATCCGAGCGACTGCCAGGAAAGCGGTAGTGACATGGGACACTTCCTGTCCCCCCTGCCTCCATGCTCACCAAGCTGCAGGCTGGCTGGGCCAGAGCCGTGAACTCAGCAGTGGCTTCCTAACTCCCTGGCAAGTACTAGGCACGGGCAGCCAGTCACGTCTGGAAGGAAGAGGAGATGGTGAGGGAAACAGCGCCCGAGGACTGGGGGTTCCTGGCCTGGGGAAGCCTCAGGAAGAACCAGGGGCCTGGCTGGTTGTCGGGGGTGCTGGAGGACAGGGCAGGGCCCCCAGAGGCAGAGCAGCTCAGCATGTGAAGAAGTCACCTTGGGACAGGCTGTGTGCAGGGTGATGAGGCCCCTGTCACTGCAGGTATGCAAGCCTCCAGAGGAGAGCTTTGCACGAGGGAAGCTGGGTTAGACCAATGCTCGCAGACAGTGCTCCTGGCACCGAAGCCTGGGGTTCCACTGAGGTGCTTTGGGGATTCTGGCAAGTCCATTTTTCTTCTCGCCTAATGGAAAAGATTGAAACCACTGATTGAAACTTTATGTATCGTGGCTCCTTTTGAAAAACAACGAGGGCAGTCCCCAAACTTCAAAAGCTTGTAAAACCTCCAAAGCAGATGACCTCCGAGGTCCCTTTCAGCACCGTGTTTCCTAACTGGCTGTCCGGGCCCCTCTCCTGCGGGGGCGCTGGTGGCTGCTGGTGCTCAGATGGCCCTTAATCCGAGCCCCTCAGAGATCTTCAACGCAGAGGTGCTCTTCCGAGAAGACTGCTCCCCGGATGAGTTCATCGATGTGATCGTGGGCAACCGGGTGTACATGCCCTGCTTGTATGTAAGTGGCACTGGGCCCTAGGGCGCACATGTGGGGGCGGAGCTGGCCCCGGGGTGACCCAGATGGGAGACAAGCTTCCCAGAGGGGCAAGAAGAGCATGGAGCTGCCTTCACCCCCCTGCCCCTCTTCCCTGGCGGCTGCATGAGTTTTGCAGACCTCCCTAGCTTGACACCGGGTTCTATCCCAGCCTTCCCTTCTGGGGAGGGACAGCGGTCCCAGAACCCTGCACCGTTTCCCCACCCTTGAGGCAGCAGGGGAGGGAGGACGCTGGCATCGGCCCCTGCCCCTGTTGTGTTCCGGCACGCGGAGGGAGGCACTGTGGGCAGGGCCGTGGCATTTGGGGACCCGGTTCCCGCACTACTGTATTCTTTTCCTTCCCCGACACCCACCTCCATCTTCTCAATCCCAGGTTTATAACAAAATTGACCAGATCTCCATGGAAGAAGTGGACCGCCTGGCCCGGAAGCCCAACAGTGTGGTCATCAGGTGAGGGTCCCAACTCCTTCTTGTGTGTGTGAGCCCGTCAGGCCTCCCCACCACGTTGGCCAGGCAGAGCCCCCACACGCACCCAGGCCAGAGTAGACCATCTTAGTAACGGCTTTGACCTTGGCCTGGCCCTACCCTGGATCGGCCTGGGTGGAGTGGATGATGTGGGATGGGCTCTGGTTAAGATAACAGAAGGATTTCATCCACCAAGGTAAATGGATAAGAATTGTTAACAGGCTTCGTAGCTTAGTAGTTAACTGCAGACCTCAGAAACCCCAAGGGGCGCCTGGGTGGCTCAGTCGGTTAAGCGTCCGACTTCAGCTCAGGTCATGATCTCACAGTTCGTGAGTTCAAGCCCTGCATCGGGCTCTGTGCTGGCAGCTCGGAGCCTGGAGCCTGCCTCAGATTCTACGTCTTCCTCTCTCTCTGTCTCTCCCCTGCTTGTGCTTTCAGTCTCCCAAAAATAATAAACATTAAAAAAATTTTTTAAGAGATCCCTAGGGTGTGAGCCAGCTGCTCCTAATCCTCCAGAAGATGCGGCTACCACTGCATGGCAGAGGGAAGAGGGAAGTTAAGTCCTCGGGTTGGGGGCGGGGGGCATCCTTGCCCTCCTTGGAGCGGTGGGTCCTGGGGACTGTAGTTCATTTTTTTTTTTTAACGTTTATTCATTTTTGTGAGACAGAGACAAAGCATGAGTGGGGAAGGGGCAGAGAGAGGGAGACACAGAATCCGAAGCAGGCTCCAGGCTCCGAGCTGTCAGCACGGAGCCCCACGCGGGGCTCGAACTCAAGAACCGCGAGATCATGATGTGAGCCGAAGTCGGACGCTCAACCGACTGAGCCACCCAGACACCCCTGTAGTTCATTTTTCAGTGTCCTTGCAAGTTCCTCCTTGGGAGCAGCCCGACCTGTGTGCTCCGCTCTCTGGCTTCCCGGCTATCACAAGGCAGTCTGTAGCTTCACACTGAGGCAGGGCTTACGGGGAACCAGATGCTGGGCGGCCAAGGGGGCAGGGTGACTGGTGCAAATGATGGGTGAGGGTCCCGGACCCCCTCCCAGGCGTTGCCAGCTACCGCCAAGAGCAGGAGAGCGCTGGCATCCCTCCTGAAAGACCGCCTCAGTTCCTCTCCTGCCGCTATATCCCAGGCTGCCTTCAGGGGCTGCCCAAGGATGTGCCGGTTCTCAGGGCGTGAGGTCACCTCCTCACCACACGTTCATTTGCTATGCCAACGGCGTGTCAGTGGAGGTCAAGGTGCCCGCTCAGGCTCATGCCTCTACAAACGATCAAGCCAGGAGCCACCCCCTCAACAAAACCCCCCCTGGGCTGAGCTGTGCTCGGCATTCTCCTTCCAGCAGGTGTCAGGAGGGAAGCCCCACCTCCTGGCGCCCTGTGTCCCTCAGAGATGCCACGTGCCCTCCACAGATGCCAACGGGACCGCCAGGAGAGACTGCTGAGCTCTGCTGGGCGTGACCGTGGTGGTGGCCGGAGGTGTTGGCAGCTGAAGTGTCGAGCCACCCTCAGGACTACAGGCTCAGTTCCCCACGGCTCCCATATGGGCCACGCCGGCCTCTGTCCCCGGGCCAGCCAGATGGAGGCTGTCCCCTGCAACAGTGAGAAAGCAGTTCTCACTGTCGAGAACAGAGCCCATGGGGCTACTCTGACCGGCCGCTTTCCTCCCTGGCAGCTGCGGCATGAAGCTGAACCTGGACTACTTGCTTGAGATGCTTTGGGAGTACTTGGCCCTGACCTGCATCTACACCAAGAAGAGAGGACGTGAGTTAGGCGGCTGTGGCCCAGGAAACAGGCTGAGCCTCACCCTCCCATAGGGCGGCCACGCTCTGCGTGTGGACGCTGTGCCCCTGGCTCAGTCTGTCCCGTATAGATCTCAGCTTTTCTCCCATCTCGGAATTGTCACCGCCCTCTACCCCAGGCTGCTAGAGACCTCGGCTGAGCCTTTACAGTACAGAGGGCCACTTCCTGGGACTGCTGGTCTTGATGAATTCCTTGGGAGCTGAGGCCGGGAGGGGCAGTGGGATAGAGGCTGTCCTGTGGTTCCCCACTGGCTACAGTAGTAACCCCCCTCCCAGCCTCCTCGAGCAGGAGCACGCCCCCTGGGTCAGGCCAGTGAATACACAGGAACCTTCATTCTGTCCCCTCCCCCTGGTTGCACACCTCACACACCCTGTGACCTTGCAGTTGAGTTCTGGCACTTTGCATCAGCCTTGACCTTGTCAGCAAGGGAGGAGATGTAGCAGCTCTGACCGGTCCCCGGCAGCTGGCTGCCATGTCTTACCAGTTCCATCCAGATGCTTCACGTGGCTGGACTTATTCTCATGGCTGACCGGGTTGCCGGCCCTCCTGGATGTGGGTTTATTTTTATTTTCTGTGTTAAAGTCAAGGTTGTAGAACCCTGCAAGAGGACCTGTAGGGCAAGTGTGCCAAATAGTGAGGGGAAGGTTGAGCCAAGGCTGGAAGGGGCTGGAAGGGCCTCTGTCCCCTGATGGAAGGGCACAGAGCAGCTTGGGGCCGTAACTGTGGTTGCCTCCCTCTACCTTTGCAGAGAGGCCGGACTTCACAGATGCCATCATCCTCCGGAAAGGGGCCTCCGTGGAGCACGTGGTGAGTTGCCGAGACCTGTCGGGACAGTGGGGTCAGGGAGCTCCCTGTCCCTGCTGCGGGGTTTTGCTGAGGTTCTCCCATTGACTCTTAGATGCCGCCGGCTCAATAGCAGAGTGGCCCAGCGCGGGCTCTGGAGTTAGACCTGGGGTTGCATCCCAGGCCCCCTTCCTTGCTGCGTATGAAGCCACCAGGCCTCTCCCGCCGGCAGGGCTGGCACTTTCTACCCCAGTGGTGGTTAGAGGGCGGGGTTGAAGGAGGTCCAGCGTGTGGATAGTCAGCGTGCCGCCTGGCACTTGGAAAGTGTCCAGGAAGCGGTGGTCGTCGCTGTCCTGTCACGTCTGGGTGTTGCAGGCTCAGAGCCACAGCTGTGCAGGTGTTCATCAGGTAGAGCCATTGCCCTGGGGCATTTCTGTGGTCACTCCACATTGTGTTTCCCCGGTGCCTATGGCTCAGAGCTATTGCCTCCATGCCCTCGGCCCCTCCTGGCTTCCTGTCCCTCAGTCAGCCCCCAGCAGCCCTCCCTGCTCCCACATCCTGCCCCCCAGCCCAGGATGGCTTTGATTGCTTTTTACACTCAACACACATTTATCGAGCACCAACGATAAAGCAGCCCCGGTTCCTGCCAGAACAGGGTCCATCGGGGTCAAAGATGCCAAATACCCAATCCCAGAGCTAAGCAGTCACACATAAGGGGGAGTGGAACAAAGTAAGGGAACGGGGAGTGACCCTGAGTCTACACAGAATGGCCAGGTGGTCTTGGGGGGAGGTGTCCTCATGGGGGCCTGTAGACCAAGTAGGACCTGACAGTGAAGATTTAGGGGTGGTGGAAGCCCTCCTAGGCAGGGGTGCAAGGTATGCAAAGGTCCTGAGGCAGAGGGGCTCTGGGCTGAGCCTGTGGGCTCAGGGAGAGGAGGGTGCAATTCTGTGTCTAGAGTTTTGTTGCAGGCACAGCTGTCACCTGTCCCTTCAATGTGACCCTGCACCATCTTTTTCAGAGGTGTATTGGGCCCTCCGGGAGCAAATGATGGCTCAAGCGCCTGGAACAATACTCCAGGTCGACACAGGCAACTTCTTAGGCTTTGGTTTTTTGGGGGTTTGTTTTCCATCTAGCTCATTTCTTCTCAGGATGTGTACTGTGGACAGGTGGTGGGCCAGCCTGCCGTCTGGGCTCATGCGTGCATTCAGTCAGCAAGCCCAGCCCGAGGCCTCTGCCAGCTAGAGGTTCCTGATACAAAAGGGCAGGGCTCGGCCTTGAACGCTAGCACGCCCGGCAGGAGCCGCATCCCTTAGATCACTCCTCATGACGGGGGCGGGGCGGGGGGGGGGGGGGGCGTCCCTGCCGCTGCAGGCCTATTTCGGAACCTGTGACTGCTGAGGTGTCTCTTGGGGAACCTGTGACTGCTGCGGTATCTCTTGGGGACCCGTCAGCTGTCGATACGGGTGCCCCCATGTGCTGGCCCTCTGTGGAGTTACCCTGCACCTTCTGTGGGTACTTTCCTCAACCCTCTCAGGCCCTGGCTGCTTGCCCAAGAGGATGTAGGACTCCAGCCACTCCCGGGAAGAAAAGCGGGAGATAGCAGTAGGAGAGGGTTTTCCAGGCGGTGGGACTAATAGGTACAAAGGCCCAGAGGCAGGGGTGAGTGTGGGGAATGCTGGCTGTTTGTCATCAGCTGCACAGGGGTAGGAGGTGACAAGGGTCCAGTGGGGTAGGGGAGGGGCTCTGGGGGCCTTGCTCCAGAGCCTGGACTGGCCTCCTCCTCCCTGCTCACCCTCCCCACAGGTGCTTCCCTCCCGGGACACCCAACTGTCCCAGATGCCACAGAGTATAGTACAGGCCTGCCTGGATGCTGGCAGCGGGGCCCCAGGTAGACAGTGGAGCCAGGCAGACCGAGGGTCATGTTCTGGTTCTCCCCCATCCTGTGTCAGCCTCCCTGTGCCTCAGTTTCCTCATCTGGGGGTAACTGAACCCCCACCCCCAGGGCCTTTGCGATGCACCCAGCCTAGGCCCCGGTACGGATTCAGTGAGAGCTGACAAAGGCCTCGCTTCCAAAAGGGTCGTGGGCCATAAGCCCCCAAGGCAGAGAGGACCTTGCAGGGCTCTCAAGCGGGGGGGGGGTACAGTGGGCACTGAGCAGCAGTGGTCTTCCTGTCGTCAAACGACACGTTCTTTCCCATAGTAGAAAAGACGGCCATCCGTGACCTGCCGTTGTCCCCCATTGCTAGAGATGCGAGTGCAGAGAAACTTCTCCGAGCCCCGTGGTAAATGGCTCCTAGTGTCACAGACACTAGGGTGCGGTGGGGCCTGTGCCAGGCTGGAGGGCGCACGCCCTGTCTGCCTCGAGGGCAGGAGCACCCGCTCCGTGCTCCCAAAGCTGTCAGGGTCACAGGGGAGTCCTTGCGGGGGTGCGGCCCTGCTCCATTGTTGTGGGTCAAGCTGAGGAGGACATAAAACCCAGAGACGACCGCTGGGCCGGTGGATTTCATTCTCTGCTCTAGAAAATAGCGTTGGAACCACTTGTGTGGGTCTCTGTGCTCATTACTGGCAGCAGTGTCCTGGCCACCACGGCCACCTAGAGGAGGCCCCGTCAGGTCGGCTGCCCGTATGTGCTCAGGAAATGT
The DNA here is from genome assembly GCF_023721935.1 of Panthera uncia. NCBI lineage: Eukaryota > Metazoa > Chordata > Mammalia > Carnivora > Felidae > Panthera > Panthera uncia. Next base: position 47,773,769 of record NC_064814.1, read on the forward strand.
TCTTACAGGCTCAGCGTCCCCACAGAAGCTGTCTCCCCAGCCCCCCTCCCCTGCGCAACCCGGGGCCCCCAGCCTCCGGGAAAGAGCTGGCCGCCCTTGCAAGTTCCCCTCCTTCCAGCTTCCTTTAAGAGCTCTGGGATTCTTGAGGTGGAGGTGGATGATGTCATGGGTGGGAGGCTCCAGGTCACGGGGGACAGTGGCCAGGCATGGTGACTCCAGGCTGAGGTGGGGTGACCTGAAAATTACCGTCACCCGTCTGAAGGAGCATCTGTCAGGGCTGGCATTCAGGCAAGGCCGGCGGAAGCCTGCCGACAGCCAGGTCCAGACCTTCTGATGGCTTCGAGAACGTTTCTAGTGAGCTCCATGGCCTTTGGGCCAACCTGGAAGTAGGAGTATCAGAAGAGCCTGCAGCCATGCACGAGACCGCCTGTGGACTGAGCCTGTGGTGTTCACAAGGCCAGTGCTGTGTGAGCACCTGCCTTGGGGACTGCTGCTTGGCGGAGGCCTTGGGCTTGGGTGTGTGGCTAGGCTCGGTGGGCTTGGTACTCATCTCACCGTTACCCTCTCCCGTCCCCCAGTGCCACCGCATCCACCGGTCACTTGCCAGCCAGTTCAAGTACGCGCTGGTGTGGGTGAGTCTCTGGGAAGGAGGAGGGCCGGGGTCATGCCCAGCATAGCCTCCGGGTTAGGCAGAAGCAAGGCACTCATGCCACTCCGCGTGGTGTCCCAGTTTATGGGGTGTGCGTGGTGACCCGTACTGGACTTGGGCCTCTCCCATCTTGGGATCCGGGGATGGCCAGTCCACTGGGGACATCCTCCTGTCTGGGGGCGGGGGGGGGGGGGTGTTGCCAGTGATGGGGCCCCCACTCAGCCTCTGGCATTCACCTATCCCCGTAACGTGTACACCCACCCACCTTCCTCCTGTAATAGCTATCAGCCTTGGCCTTGCTCAGTGCAGAGGCTGACAGGGCCCCTCTGCCTTGTTCCCCACCTAGGGCACCAGCACCAAGTACAGCCCGCAGCGGGTGGGCCTGACCCACACCATGGAGCACGAAGATGTCATCCAGATTGTCAAGAAGTAGTACCTCTTGCTGGGCGCCCTGCCTGCCCGCCCTGCCTCCCTGGGGAGGCGGCCCCAGCAGGACGCACCAAAGCCCAAACAGGAAAAATACAAATACATACACCCCAGGAAGGGGTCTCTCAAGTCTCTGCTGTCTCCAGAAGTTTCTTCAGTAGGCAGATGATGAAGAGTGTTGGGGCAAAGGGACATGGTTGGGGGACCTGGGCTGGTCTGGTGGCATTTCCCATGAGACTGGCCCCTCGTGTTTGGAACCCTACCCCTGGCCCCCTTCAGGCACGGGGGGAGCAAGTTGCCCGCTGCCCCACAGCCGGGGCCGGACATCGATGGCTTGCTTGGTGCTGGGGCTAGGAGCTGACCCTGCCCGGGTCCCTGGAAGCCGTAGTTACTGTTGTTGCACCTTGGCCCTTTAGAGCCTGCTGGCACCTGGGGAGGGCGCCTCCCAGGACAGACCCTCGGCCCCACCCCAGGCTGCTTCGTGGTGGCTGTAAGCCCCAGCTCATGCCTTCCTCAGCCTGAGGAGTCCTAAGTATTGCCCTCCGAGGGCAGCCCCTGCCCAGCACGGACCCCAGGACCCAGAGCCTGCAGGGACACCTGGAGCAGAGGCTTTGGCTTTTGGTTTCTGTATTTTTTTCTCTAAGCCCCTGGTCTCCGCGCTCCTTTCTGAAATAAAGAGTGAAAACAATTCCTGTTCCGACTGAGGACAATTCTGTTGGTTTGGTGAAGTCTGTGGCCAGGCTGGGTCAGGGCCAGCAACGAGCGTGATGACCAGAGGGGGGTGGTGCCTGGTTTGGGGAAGAGCAGGCCCAAGTCCGGGGTACATAGGAAAATGTGGGGTCTTCCAGGGCGGTCTCTGCCCTAGAAGGTTGGCCGGGGGCTGTGGGCTCTCCGTGTGGCACCTCCCGAGGCCGGGCCTGGCTGCCAAGGTAAGCTGCATCCCCAGAAGGTCCTTGAGCACTCACAGGGGAGAGCAAAGTGGCTGGGTAGAAGACCCGTTGCCTCGGAAGGCAGAGGTGGACAGGCCTTGGCCTGGAGAGTCCTCGCTGCGTGCCACGGTCGGTGTGGAGCTGTCTCCACAGCAGCCTGTTCTCTAGGGGCAGCACCTTGCCCTGGGCTTATACAGCTTCTAAGTGCAGAGCTGGGATTCGGACCCCAGCTGGGTCTTCTGGGCCATAGGGGAGGCTTCCTGGAGGAGGTGTGCCTCTTGGGAGTGAATGGTAACAGGTTTTGTGGGGCTACCAGGCACCGGGCTGGCAGGAGGCACAGAGGGCTCCCCTGGGGTCTTCAGATCCAGCTGGAGTGTGGAGCAGGCCCACTGCCCAGCTTTCCAGGCTGTTCTTGGCTCCTCTGTCAGCTGCTCAGGCTCCTTTCCGGAGACAAAACAGGAATAATAGACATCATTAAATATACATGGGGCCCCAGGCGGTCGGCGTGGTGGGCTGGGCCTCCCTTCCCCGCAACACTGAGCTGCTCTGCTAGGCTGGCCATGCTCCTGGGGCCAGCCACAGGACCCCCGTTAGGCGGCATGCAGGCAGGGAGCAGGCCACAGGACTCAGGTAAGAAGACCCCGGCCCAGGGCCCTTGGGGTCTGCCCCAAGTACCTCCCCACAGGTTGCCGCGAGGGGAAGAAGGGAGGGGGCAGTGGGAGAGCTGGGCCTTGCCCCTAACTCACTGTGAGGTGCTTCCCTGGGCCTCAGTTTCTTCATCCATAAAGCGGGCATGATGCCCATACAGCTCCCCTCTTAGTAATGGTGGTATGCCAAGACAGGTGAGTACTCAGTGGCTGACTTCAGCCCTTCTCCCGACTGCCACAAGGCCTGGCCATGAGGTCCCAAGTAAGCATTTCTGCCTGGGTGATGGTCACTGCCACTTCTTGCCTTACAGTTAGGGAAGGGGCCTGCCTGTGTTCGCAGAGCATCAGATCCAGGCCCATTCTGTCTGCCAAGCTGGCTGCGAAAGGGTGGGAGATGAGGCCAGAGGTCTGGGCGTCCCCAGGCTACGGGCTCAGGGCAGGCATTGTAAGAGTCTCCAGGCACTGGGCCACCGTGTTCCTCACCATGGATGGACTATTTCCTGGGCCAGGTCTGTGTGTTCCTAGATCAGGGCAACCGGTATCTCTGTGTTGAATTTTTGGCTTTCCGGGGTCGGTGGCTGGCATGGGCCTGCGTGAGAGTCAAAGGAACCGCATGCTGTGCACCCCCAGGTCGGTGTGAACTGGCAGCTTGCAGTGCCTGATGCTAGAGGAGGTACCCCTAGGGCTCGAGAAGGTCCCCACCCCACCAGGGTGAGCTCCAAGGTTTGGGCCCCCCTGTTGCCACCTCTCACCCTCCCTGGGCCTTCTGTGCTAGGAGGCTCTGGCCAGGCTGATAGAAGTCCCTTCCTGCTCAGACAACCTGATTGTCTTTGTGAAGGTCAACAATACCCAAGCCCTCTCTCAGGCCCATCCGCAGACTACAGGGCTGCTTTCCCAGAGGGCCCAGCCTGCAGCTTTACAAGACTCAGGTGCAAAGGAGCCCAGGGCGAGAATGTTCACCCCTGCCTGTGTGTCTGCCTCCCGGTCCCTCAGCTTCGCCGAGATTCCACGCTGCCTCTGTCCCCAACCCCCTTTGGCAAGAATCCTTCTCAGCCGCCCTCCAGATGCCCTCTGGCTTGGCCCCGGAAACAGTGCTGGGAAGCTCGAACCACCTGTGGGGGAGGGTCTCCGACTGCTTCGGGCACCCCCTCAGCAGCTCTTCTAACCGCCCCCTGCTCCCCTCGGATCCCAGCTAGGAAACTCACCCCCAAACGCTTGTGTTCATCTGCACCCACTTCTCCATGATGGAGAGGCCGAGTCCGGGTCACCTTCTCAGGGCTTTCACACTGCGTGGATAATTCAACCTCCCTCTGTTCTCTCTCTCTCTCTCTCTCTCCCTCTGTCTTCCTGAATCTGTCCCATTGACCTGCCGAGTCCATTCGTTTGCTCCTGCGGCCGTAACCAAAGTGTCACAGACCGGAGGTCCTAAGCAACAGAAATTTGTTTTCTCACAGTTTCTGGAGGCAGGAAGCTTGAGATCAAAATGTCAGCGGGGATGGTTTCTCCTGAGGCCTCCCTCCCCGGCTCACAGGCCCACAGCTCCTCCACGGAAACAATTACGAGCCCCTGGACGTGTCGTTCCCCGTGGCCACCTCTTTTTCCTGGCATAGCTGCTCCGAGCACCCCTCCCCCGCGTCAGTCTCCTCACCCACCAGCCCTCCCCAACATGCTGCCCAAGCAGCCCTGCCCCGGCCCGATGCTGCACATTGCTGAGCAGTGACCATCCTTTTTTTTTTTAAGTCTATTTATTCTGAGAGAGAGAGAGAGAGAGAGAGAGAGAGAACCAGTGGGGAAGGGGGGGCAGAGATGATGGACAGAGGATCCGAAGCAGGCTCCTCACTGACAGCAAAGAGCCAGATGTGGGGCTCAAACTCACGAACCATGAGATCATGACCTGAGTCAAGGTCGGACACTTAATTGACTGAGCACCCAGGCGCCCAACGGCGACCATTCTAACCACGTTACCAGGCCCAGCAAGGTTGGCACAGTCAGTGCCTCACCTCTACCCCACACGGTCGTTAAGGGCTGGCGTGGGAAGCCCCCGACTTCTTGCTCTGTCCTCCTTCACAGGCTCATCCCACCCCCTGCCTCTGTTTCATCTGCCCTGCGGGCCTAAATTTCCCCGACTTCCCTCTGTCACCCCAACCCTCCGTGTCCTAGACCAACCCCGTCGTATTCCCGCCTCTCCCCGCTCATCTTAGCCAATGAGTCCCCCGTTCACGCAGCTGCACCAAGCCAACCCAAGGGTCCCCCAGGCTCCACCTTCACCCCAGCCCCCGCGCAGCCCCCCACTGGCTGTGTTGAGTGCGCTCCATCACAGCTGTCCCCGATCGAGCCGCTGTCCTCGCTCTCCCGGCCTCCACTGTGCGTCCCCTCCTCGTCCTTCGCCACACGGTGGCCCAAGAGCTTTTCCCACACCACTTTCCAAGAAGCAGTGAGAGGCAGTGGTTGAGGGCATGGACACTCTGGAGCCGGACTCCCCGAGCTCGAATCGGGTTTCAAGCTGTGCGGCCCCGGGCAACTTACTAGACCTCTCTGGGCCTGTTTCCCCACCTGTAACGTGGAAAGAATAACAGTACCTACTTCCCGAGGTTGTAGTGAGGGTTGAATGAACGCTGTGTGGCCCAGTAGTTCTCACTTCCTCGCTGGGGATTCCCTGCTGAGTGATGTAACCTAATAGAGCACCCTTCATCTATAAGACGGGAATAGTTCCTACCTTACATGTCGTGTGAATTCAGTGATAATAGCAAAGCATTCAGGACCAAGCCTGGCACAGAGTAAAACTTGTCAGTGTTGGGTTATTTTTACTCTCAAAATGCATATCTGGGCATAGCATCCTGGCAGCCTGAAATCGTGCCAAGGCTCCCCACTACCTTAGGGATGGAGACCAAGGTCCCACTCCAGCCTCCATATCTCAAGGGGCAGGTCCCTCTTGCCATCCTGGCTGCTTCTCGCTTTACATGCTCTGCATCACTTTGCCCCTCTCACCACTTGGCCTTTGCACATGCTGTTCCATCTGCCTGGAACACTGCTCCCTCTTTCATTTGATTAGCTCTTTCTCATCCTTCAGATCTTGGCTCAGGGTCACCTACTCAGGGGCACCTTCCTGGTCTTCCAATGCACTGGGCTGTGGCCTGGCCTTCAGAGCTCTTCCCATGGCTGCAGTTTCCCCTTGGTATGGCTTTTTGCTTCAAGTCTGTGTCCCCGTGACACTGGGAGCTCCACCAGCACAGAGACCATGCCTGGTGCCACTCAACCCTGTGACCCCCCCCCCCCCCGGGCACCCAACACAGTGGCTGGCACACACAATCAATGTCAAGGAATGAATGGACGAATGAGAAACGTGATCCCCGATAAGCCCTTCTGTGCCTGCTGCAGAGGCTGGGGACACCGAGAAGGAGGTGGGACCCAGGCCCACCAGACAAAGGGTAGCCCTGGTCGACTGGGGACACTATCCCTATAGCCTGGGGCAAGCCTGGGCCCCAGGGACCAGAAAGGGTCACGGGAGCAGGCCCTGCTGCTGGCCCTCACCCAGACCACCTTCCCAGAGCGGACGGGAGCAGCCGGCTGTAATAACGATTCCAGCAGTAATAAAATAATAATAATAAAATAATAACGACGATGATAAAATACGAATACTCATAATATTACTAATAATAACGGCCGTTTACTCCAGGCTAGTCACTGTGCCAAGCTCTCGCGCTCATTTAATGCCGCGTCAGCCCTGGGAGTGGGAGGTACTATTAGCACGAGGAGACCCGGGGGCAGAGGCTACATGACTTGCCGTGGCCTCAGTTTCCTCAAACGGCACATACGGTCAGAGAATGGGGTTGGATTTTGTGGTTCCAGGCCCTGACGTTCTTCCAAGAGCTCCTCGAAAGGGGTGTTTCCAGGGGCGCCTGGGTGGCTCAGTCGGTTAAGCGTCCGACTTCAGCTCGGGTCACGATCTCGCGGTCCGTGAGTTCGAGCCCCGCGTGGGGCTCTGGGCTGATGGCTCAGAGCCTGGAGCCTGCTTCCGATTCTGTGTCTCCCTCTCTCTCTGCCCCTTCCCCGTTCATGCTCTGTCTCTCTCTGTCTCAAAAAAAAAATAAACGTTAAAAAAAAAAAATTAAAAAAAAAAAAAAAAAAGAAAGGGGTGTTTCCACTCACTGTTTCCAATTCCTTTTTTCCACTTCCACGTTTTCTTTTATTATTATTTTTTTTTTTTTAATTTTTTTTTCAACGTTTTTTTTTTATTTATTTATTTTTGGGACAGAGAGAGACAGAGCATGAACGGGGGAGGGGCAGAGAGAGAGGGAGACACAGAATCTGAAACAGGCTCCAGGCTCCGAGCCATCAGCCCAGAGCCTGACACGGGGCTCGAACTCACGGACCGCGAGATGGTGACCTGAGCTGAAGTCGGACGCTCAACCGACTGAGCCACCCAGGCGCCCCTCCCTCTTCCTTTTTCAGCAACAGCTTTATTGACGTGTAATTCACACACCTTATGATTTACCAACTAAATCGCGCGTGATGCAGTGGCGTTTGACGCGTTCACAGGCACGGACACCCCTGTGACCACCACATTCCCTTCTAGCTAGAACCTTCTCCCGTCGGGCTGTAACTACCCTCACCCCCACTGCTCCACTGGGGCCACCCTTATGGCTCCGCGTAGCCACATCCAGCGCGTCCTCAACTTACCTGACCCGTGTGCCCATTTGCCGCAGCGCCCTGCCCCCCTCCACGGCCGCTCACTGCCTCCTTGTCCCCAGACGGTGCAGCCCCCGGGGTTCATCCCTTCTCCTCCATCTGCACTCATTCCCTGGTGCCATCCTCCAGAGCTGTGGCTTCAACACCGGCTGGATACCACTGGCTCCCGAACTGATGTCATCAGCCCTGACCTCTGCAGAGTGCCCCCCCCCCCCCCACCCCCCAACTCCCTGGCAAGGCCAACATGTGCAACGCTGACGTCTGGCCGTTTGTCCTCTACCTGCTCCGCCCACGCTCTCCCTCCTCTCAGCCACTGGCCTCTCCATCCTTCCCCTTGTTCAGTAAGGAAACCTCAGAGGTACTCATGACTTCTCTGTAAATCCTGTGGGCTGTACCAGCAGAATACGCCAGCATCCCACCACCGCCCTCCACCTCCGCTGCCTCCAGCCCGGGGCCAGGCCCCCCGGCGTCGGTCACCCGGACCACCACGCGGCAGCTTCTATGCCAGTCTCCTGCTCTCGCCCTCACCTCCTGCAGCTCTTGGCCCCAGTGTTACTTCCTGGTGTCACCTTCCCCAACCCCTACTCAACGCTGCACAAACGCCCCTTCCCTGCTTTATTTTAACCCACAGCACTTACCCACCAACTGACCGATTGCATCTCTCATTTTCCTTGTTTGTTGACAATCCCCCCCAGCCCTGTAATGTCAACGCCACAAGGGCAGGGTTTTCCTTGGTTTCCTTCTCAGCTGTATCCCCTGTGCTGGGACAGTGCCTGGCCCACAGCAGGCTTTCAACAAATACTACTGAATGGATGAATGAATGAACCAGCAAATGTGTGCTGCCTCCAGCACCCCCGGAGGGCCAGGGGCCGGGCTGACAGAGGAATCCAGGTGGGAGCCCTGAACAGGGACATGGCCTCCAAATGGTATGTCAGAGATAAGCACCGTGGAGGCCTTGGTGCCTGATGGATGGAGGCCTGGCTGGGTCTCTGGTTTACTCAGTGGTTTAAACAGGGCCTTCAGCCCCGGAGCTCTGGGAAAGCCCAAGCTCTGGAGTCAGCTCAGTTAAGCCCCTGCCTCCACCTTATGCGAATTGAAGATCTGTTTTCAGTCCTTCAGAGCATGCCCCGATCCTTGATCCTTGGGCAGAGGGAGGAGGAGGAAAAGAGGGATAGTGCTGAGGCCTCAGGTTCCAGAGCTGCTGCCCCTGAGGCCCCCCACCGCCCCCCACCTTCCACACACACCCTTTGTCTAACATGCCACAACCCCTACCACTTAAAGTGCAGATTCTCAAAAGTGGACTGGTCACTGGCCAGAGAGTGGGCGCATGGCCTTGGGTCAGATGTCCACCCTGGAGCAATCAGCTGCACCCACAGAAGGCAGGAGCTACACGATCACTACCTTCTCCGCAAGGGCAGAAACTGGGAGGAGAGGCCAGGGCTGGGTAGGCATCCCAGATGTGAGCCATGCATGTGGCCTCTCCAGCCACGTATGCTACCCAGCAGCTCCATCAAGTCTTGCTTCCTCATAAAGGAGACAGGGCATGGCTTATCACCCCCATCCTACAGATGAAGAAACTGAGGCCCAGAGAGGGTAAAAGGCTTTCTTGAGGGCACACAGCCAGCTGCCGGCAGAGCTGGAAGTCAGAGCCGGGACTGGCCCATCCTGTTTTTGCTACCCCAGCCCCCTGGCGTGTGGTTTCACAGGGCCCTGCGGGAGTTCCACCAAGATGCCCCCCACCTTGTCCTGCTTTCTGAGCTGGCAGCCCAGTTGTCCCCAATGCATTATTCATGCTCCTGAGAGCTGGCCAGCTCTGGTTACACTGACCGCAGCGCTGGACATGTGCTCTGCCTGCTCCCCTCCTCCCTTGCCCAGGACCTGGTGGGTCCAAGTTTCCCCTCCAAGGTAACTTAGTGGGCTTTGAACATCCCACTGCGGCTCAGGGCATGTGGCTCCACTCTGGCCCAGTACAGATATGCTAGGTGATTTAGGGCAAGTGGCTTCCCTGTTCTGGGACTCGGAGTCTCCCTCTGTGAAGCAGCCGTGACCCTAGCATTTACCTGGGAGCTACCTGAGGCAGCTAAGGCACAGGGAGAGCTTGACTTGTCAAAACAGTCCCCCTCCTGGCGATTTTAACGCCAAATGGTCGCCCCCAGCACAGGTCTGGGCCAGGCTTCCCCTGCTCCCTGGTAAACAACACCCATGCACTTTCCACCACCACTCGGGTGAAACCCAAGGCGGCTCTGGAGGAGATGAATTATGGATCCGCCCTCCCGTAGTCTGGTCCCAGCCAGAAGAAGCTTGGCTGTCCCTCCCCAGGCCACCCAGACCAGTCTCAGCTGCTCCCAGCCCGAAGAGGCCGAGTGTCCAGCTGCGGGCAGTGAACGCGGTGTGTCCCCTTGTCTCCAAGTCCCAGAGCTGGTGACACGGGCCGCGGCCCGGTGGGGAGCAGGCAGCCACCATGGCGAAGGAGGAAGAGGATGAGAAGAAAGCTAAGAAAGGGAAAAAGGGGAAGAAGGCGCCGGAGCCGGAGAAGCCCAAACGGAGCCTGAAGGGGACGTCGCGGCTGTTCATGGGCTTCCGCGATCGCACGCCCAAGATCTCCAAGAAGGGCCAGTTCCGGAGCGCGTCGGCTTTCTTTTGGGGCCTGCACACCGGCCCGCAGAAGACCAAACGCAAGAAGAAGGCGCGCACCGTGCTCAAGTCCACGTCGAAGCTCATGACGCAGATGCGCATGGGCAAGAAGAAGCGGGCAATGAAGGGCAAGAAGCCGTCCTTCATGGTCATCCGCTTCCCGGGCCGGCGCGGCTACGGCCGCCTGCGGCCGCGTGCCCGGTCACTCAGCAAGGCATCCACGGCCATCAACTGGCTCACCAAGAAGTTCCTCATCAAGAAGGCCGAGGAGTCCGGCAGCGAGCAGGCCACGCTGGACGCCTGGCTCAACCGCTCGGGCTCCCGCGTCGGTTCCCGCAAGCTGCCCTTCCCGTCGGGCGCCGAGATCCTGCGGCACGGAGGCCGCCTCCGGAGGTTCCCCCGCAGCCGCAGCATCTACGAGTCGGGCGAGCCCGTGGGCTTCCTGCCCTTCGAGGACGAGGTCCCCTTCCGGCCCTCGGGCTCCCGCAAGTCGCTGTACGGGCTCGAGGGCTTCCAGGACCTGGGCGAGTATTATGACTACCACCGCGAGGGCGATGACTACTACGACCGGCAGTCGCTCTACCAGTACGAGGAGGAGCAGGAGCCCTACATGGGCTACGGCCCCTACGGCCCCTACGGCCCGGCCTGGCCACCCTACGGAGACCACGCCCACGGGTACCCGCCCGAGGACCCCTACGACTACTACCACCCGGATTATTATGGCGGCCCCTACTACCCCACGTACCCCTACGGCTACGGCTACGACGATTACGAGCCCCCATACGCGCCCCCATCGGGGTACGCGTCTCCCTACAGCTACTACGATGGGTACCAGGGCGAGGCGTACCCGCACGGCTACTACCTGGATCCCTACGCACCTTACGAGGCGCCATACCCGCCCTACGACCGCCCGTACGACCTCCCGTACGACGTGCCCTATTTTGATCCATACGGGGGGCCCTATGGCGCCCCCTATGGCATCCCGTACGCCGAAGGCATCTATGGCGGCGGAGACCAGGCCATCTATCCGCCCGAAGTGCCCTATCTTTACCCAGAGGAGCCGGCCTTCGCGTACCCGTGGGTGCCGCCGCCCATCCTGTCGCCCCACAACCCGTACGCCCACCCCATGGATGACATCGCGGAGCTGGAGGAGCCGGAGGAGGCGGGCGCCGAGCGGCAGACCACCTCCTTCCGCCTGCCCAGCGCCGCCTTCTTCGAGCAGCAAGGCATGGACAAGCCCGCCAGGTCCAAGCTATCCCTCATCCGCAGGTTCCGCCTCTTCCCGCGGCCCCAGGTGAAGCTGTTCGGGAAGGAGAAGCTGGACGTGTCCTTGCCCCCCTCCCTGGACATCCCTCTGCCCTTGGGGGATGCGGACGAAGACGAGGAGGAGGAGGAGGAGATGCCCCCTGTGCCTCCGGTGCCCTACGCCCACCCCTTTTGGGGCTTCCTCACGCCGCGCCAGCGCAACCTCCAGCGCGCCCTGTCCGCCTTCGGCGCCCACCGGGGCCTGGGCTTCGGCACCGACTTTGGCCGCCCCCCACCTCGCCCGGCCACCTCGCTGGCGCGGTTCCTCAAAAAGACGCTGTCCGAAAAGAAGCCCACCCCGAGGCTCAGGAGTAGCCAGAAGGCGCGGCTGGGAGGCCCGGCAGTCCGGGAGGCGGCCTACAAGCGCTTCGGCTACAAGCTGGCCGGCATGGACTCCGAGCGCCCCGGCACGCCCATCGTGCTGAGGAGGGCCGAGGCGCGGACGCGCAACAACAACAACTCCCACCGACCGCCCTCGCCCGCGCCCGCGCCTCGGCCGCCCTCCCACTGGAGCGCGCTCCTCTCCCCGCCCGCGGCCCGACGGCCCCCCAGCCCGGGCCCAGGGCCCCCGCCCGCCGCGCCCTTCGCCCCCGCCCTCTCGGGCCTGCCCCGGCCCGCGTCGCCCTACGGCTCCCTCCGCCGGCACCCGCCGCCCTGGGCTGCCCCGGCCCACGTGCCCCTCGCGCCCCCCGCCAGCTGGTGGGCCTTCGTGGAGCCACCTCCCGTGAGCCCGGAGGTGCCCCCGGACCCGCTGGCCTTCCCCGGCTCCCGGCCCTCCTTCAGAGGCTCCCGCCGGCGAAGGGCGGCCTTCGGCCTCCCCTGGCCCCCGCTGCCCTCGCCCCAGCCCTCGCTGAGGAGCCTGTCCGGCTTAGGCTACCGCTCGCCCGTGGGGCCCCCGTCCCCTCAGCCATCGCTCCGCGCTCGGCCCTTCCAGCCTCCCTTCTCGCCCCCGCCCCGCCGGCCCCGCTCGCTGCTGCGGGAGCCCCCGTCCCCGCACCGCCGCTCTGGGCGCCTGGGCCCACCCCGCTCGCCCGTGCTGGGCTCCGCGCGGCCGCCCTCCCCGCCCCCTCTGTTGGGCCACAGCTCGCGGTGTCGCTCCCTCAACCTGCCTTCTCACCTCCCGAACACGTGGCGGCGACTCAGCGAGCCGCCCACCAGGGCGGTGAAGCCCCGGGTGCGCCAGCCCTTTCAGCGGCCTCCCAACGCAGGGTCCTGGCCGGTGGCTGCAGCCGCCCCTGAGCGCCGGGAGAGCCAGCGTGAGCCTGAGGACTCAGAGACACCCTGGACGGTGCCCCCATTGGTCCCCAGCTGGGACGTGGACCTGCCTCCCGCCCAGCGCCCACCGTCGCCCTGGCCGGGAGGTGCAGACAGCTGCCGGGGCTTTTCCAGGCCACCTCCTGTGCCGGAAAACCCCTTCCTCCAGCACGTGGGCCCTGTGCCACCTCCTGCTTCCCAGTCTGAGGACCCAACCTCCGCCGACCTGACCAGTGTCTTCCTGAGTAGGCACCACGACCCAGGGCCTGGACAATTGGTAAAATCAGCCAGCCCGATTCCTGAGAAGCCAGAAGAAGAGACCACTCCGGAGGGCCCTCAGTCACCAGCAGAACCTGAGCCCTCCACCCCCACCCCTCCCAAGGATTCCGCGCCAGAGCGGAAGACGCTAAGGCTCAGCCTCTCCTACCCGCTGGCCACATGTGATAAGATGAGAGCCACGTGGCCGCCATGGCGCCGCTGGGGGACAGTGCCCAGAGCCACAGCCCCCTTGGCACCCACTGGGGCCCCAGGGCCCCTGCCCAGGGTGGGCGAGCGGCGCCAGGCAGGCCCTGGGCGTTTTGCAGTGGTCATGCCACAGGTGCAAAAACTCAGCGCTTTCCAGCGAGTTGGTCCTGCCCCTCTGCAGCCCCCTGTCCAGATAAGCCAGGACCCGGAGCCCGGCCCCAAGCCAAGAGCCTGGAATTTGCTCTGGTCCTGTTTCTGGCTGCCGGCAGAAGCCCCTCGACCCTGGCCACGAGTGCTGGCCCGCCCCCAGTCCTGCCGCCTGGGCCCTGGAGCCAATTGCCTGCGCCATGGGGGCCCCTGGGAAGAAGTTGGCCCCAAAAGCTGGTGGAACAAGGTACGAGGGCAGAGGGCAGAGGGAGGGCTTTGGGGCTTCTGTGCTGGGAAACAGGGACGGCCTCGGGATCTTGGTCAGCTGCCGCCTGCTTGGGCCTCAGTCTTCCCATCTGTAACCTGAGGAGAGCAGCCTTGGGCTCCCAGAGTCTCTGGAAGATTGAACAAGAGGATGCCCGGCACAGGCAGGCACAGTACAGAGACTCCCGAAATTCTTCCCAGTCACTTCAGAGAAGGGATCTTGTCCCAGCCTGTGCTCTGGGCAGCCCTGTCCTGGGCCAGGCTGAATGGCACGTCTGTCCCCAGCAGCCCCCCAGAGATTTTGGCTGAGTACGCAACTTTAGGACTTGCCTGTCCACCCTGTCCCATCCCCACATCCACGTCCATGCTGTTCCTCCTGTCTCCTGCTGACCCTCCCCCAGGCTGGAGTCTTTTTTCTCTTCTGCATTCCTGCTTAAGGGCAGTCCCCTGGGCTGCAGGACTCTGCACTGCCCAAGGGTGAGGAGCTTAGGACCCAAACTTCTGGGTCCTCAGTGCATGGTGAGGAAAATGAGGACCAGAAGATCACACGGGGGACCAGGGGCTGAGCCAGGAGTCTGTCTGAGCCCTCTGTAGGGTGCAGGACAGGTGGCTTAAGTGAAGGGTGCCGAGCTCGTGCATGGCTACCCTGCTCAGGGAGGAACACGAGCCTGATGCTGGGTGGCCCTCTGAGGAGGGGGGTGGTCACCGGAGACTCCCCCGGGACGCCTGGGGTGGGCGGGGCACGCAGGGGGTGGCAGGCGTTTCTCAGCCTCTGCAGACGGCGCCCCGTGGAGCGGGCAGCTAGCCGGCCCGGCGATGGCAACCGGGGCGGCCTGGCTGCTAGGGGGGCCCTGGCCCCGGCGGCGGGTGCCCCGTGCTGTGTGGGCGGCAGCATTGTGGGAGCGGGGCGCAGGGCGCCCGGGGGTGAGGGGCAAGGATGCCTGGGCCCTCCTCACCCTGGAATACGTGAGTGGCTGAATTATTCAGGGTTTGTGGCCACTGGTGCACATGGCCAGATGGGTGGGCGGGAGGCCAGGGCCTAAGGGTGATACTTGCCATGCCCTACTTAGCAGCCTGCTGACAGGCAGGCGGCATGCAGGGCTCTGTCCAGGTGTCCCCTTTCCTTGCCTGCTCAGAGAAGGGTGCGGGCTGGAGCTGAGAGGCTGGAGAGGCAGGAAGCACACGTGTGCTTGCAGACATGCGGGTCACATGCAGGCCTTTGTGCCCGGGACACGTTCTGAGGCGTACCATGGCCCGACAAGGAAAGCGTGTGTGTGTAATGTGTGTGTGCCAGGGCCCGCGCGTATGTGGCATCCTGGGTGTCACGAATGTGCACATCAGTGGGCAGGATGGAGATCCCGCAGGCCACGGGTGGCATCGGGACTTTTGTCTTGAGACCCCCAGGTGTGGTTGAGACAGCCCCGGCTCTCTGTGCACACGAGAGTGTGTCAAATGGGCGTTGAGAGTGTGTATTACAAGCGGCGTGCCTCCAGCCAGGCCTCCCAGGCCTGCGTGCATGCCCTCAGGCATTCTGCAAGACCACAGGTGTGCGTGGGGGCTGCATGAGCTGTTGCATACGGGGCTGCGTGTAGGGGTCTCTGTGCTCGCCCCGGGCTGGATGCAGGGGTACGGTACTGAGCGGGGCGGTTCAGTGTCAGCCCTCCCAGAGGCCCCACGCACCAGGACCCGGACGTGCATCAGGTCGTTGCAGAAGCAAGGATTTGGGGTCCACCCAGGGAAAGAGCGGCTGGGAGAGCCTGAGGTTGGGAGGCCTTCTAGGCAGTCAGAGAGAACACTGTGTGTGCGCGTGTGCTTCCCCCCCAGGGTCAGGATACTCGGGAGCCCCTGGGAGCACCTGCCACAGGGAACGCACGGGCAGGAGGCCAGCATGTGTCCCCCGAGTAAGGGCTGCACGCAGGCTCCGTGGGCCACAGTATTCCACGGCAGGGAGGCCTCAGGACCTGGCCGGGCCCTGGCCTCGGGGTTCTCTTCTCCACAACAAGAGCAGGTGCCAGGCGTGTCCAAGATAGGGGGCCACCCACGGGCGCTCTCCAGCCAGGCCGACCACAGACTCTCTCTCCCAGATGCACTCCATCCGCAACCTGCCTACCACACGGTTCCGTGACCAGTGCCGGGAGGATGGTGTGGAGGACATGACACAGCTGGAGTGAGTGGGGCGGGGCCGGCAAGGGGTCACCACGGGGCTGCACGCTCCTGGCCCGAGCACCTCCTCCTACGAGGGGTGCCCGTCACCTCCTAGAGCATCTCCAGAGCCTCTGTTTCCTCATCTGCAAAGTGGGAGTTGTGAAGTGTCCCGGAGCCGGTGTGTGCGTGTCTAAGCTCTGAGTTGGACGGGCCTGAGTTCAAACCCCAGCCTCACCACCTACTGGCTGGGAGACCTTGGACGCATTACTTTGCCTCTCTGTGCCTCGGTTTCTCATCTGCAAGATGGGGGTGGGTGGCTGTTTTTGTGAGGGTGCTGCCACGTTGGAGGTGCCCAAAACGTGAGGGCTATGCTGGTCAAGATCATTATCCAGTCACGGTGACTCAGCTCTCACGTTTGCTTCCCCAGAGAATCCCCCAACCCCACGAGGTGGTATATATCCATTGGACGGATGAAGAAATTGAGGCACAGAGAAGTTAAGGAACTTGCTCAAGGCCTCACGATTGGTTGGTGACTTGAACTCAGGGCTTTCTGACCAAGGCCCTGCACTGAGGGGGGAGGTGGGCCCTGATGTCCCCTCTTCGTGCCCTTTCAGAGACCTCCAGGAGACCACCGTGCTGTCCAACCTCAAGACCAGATTTGAACGGAACCTCATCTATGTAAGTCCTGGGACTGGGTCTGCCCTGGGCTCAGATCAAGAGGTAGCTGTCTCTTGGGGCCACAGTGGGAAGCACAGATTTCTTCTGCTGAGCCACAGAAGCCAAATTTGTGGCTTCTGGTTTGAACTCTGGGGTTTCTACCATTTGAGTATGACATGCTAGAGCCTGGGGTTCTCAAATCCAAAACCCTAAAATACAGAGTCTTAGACTGGTGGATGCCAGGGAGGGAGACCTGGAGACAGGAAACCCAGAAATGAGTGGCTGTTCACTGGGGACCTGATGGATAAAGCTTCCAGAGTCCTAGAATCTATAGACCTGGATCCCAGGAAGGGGTTGGCCAGAGAGGTGGAAGGAAATCTCTGGCCCCAGAACAGTGGAACGGAGGGCCAGAGGCCCAGAACCACAGTGAAGGAGGGAAGGCCACCCACAAGGGCTCTGGCCACCTCAGAATGCGCTGGACTTCTGACTCCCTCCCAACTCCGGGCAGTGGAGGTTTGACCTCACTGCGAGGCAGAAGCTTCTGGGGCCTGGCCCTGACTATGAATAAATGAAGGATGCAGCAGCTGACACAGCCACCTTTGCACAGTTGTGGCAGGGCGGTTTTGCTCGCTTAGCCTTCTCCCAGCCTCAGCCTGGTACGGTGCCTGAAATTCCACTACCAGAGTACGTGGCCCATCAAACTATGAGAGGGCCCGAGGTGTGAACACGGAGGCCAGGCAGCCACGCATCTGGCCCCGTGAGAACGGGGCTCCGGGCTCCTGGGAGCAGGGAGAAGGGCCATGAGGAGGCAGAGAAACTGAGACCACCGTGTGCCCAGCAGACCTACATCGGCAGCATCCTGGTGTCGGTGAACCCGTACCGAATGTTTGGAATCTATGGGCAGGAGCAGGTGCAGCAGTACAGCGGGCGGGCCCTAGGAGAAAACCCCCCGTGAGTATCTCTGGGGATGGGGAGGGGGCTGTCCCGGGGTCCCCTGGGTCCCTGCCTGCCCCTGAGCCAAGGGTGGGGCCAGCTGGTGGCGGGTCGTCCGCCTGCTCGGCCGAGTGGTCTCTCCCCAAATTTCTGTGGCTCTGACCAGAATGGGGGGCAGGGAGCACTTCCCCAGGGTGAAGGGTGGAGCAGAACGGGCTGCCGAGGTGGACAGAGATGTTCTCCTACCTGAGGGTTTTGCGAGGCAGGGTCCTGTCCCAGTGATACCTGTGACCTGTCTCTCTAGGCACCTCTTTGCAATCGCAAATCTTGCTTTTGCCAAAATGCTTGATGCCAAACAGAACCAGTGCATAATTATCAGGTGAGTGGCGGGTCAGGCCGGGGACCTCTGTGTACAGGGTGGGCGGGGGGTATGTATGGGAGGAGTCTCAGATGATGGGTCTGTATCAGGCCAGACCTGCTATGGGACCTGGGAAAGATCACGTGACATCTCTGGGCCAGCCAGCCCACGTCCTCTGGTGTCCTAGGAGGTCGAAGAAGGGTAGAGGTAGGGGGAGCCCAGAACAGGCAGTGAACTGGTTGAGTCTCCTTCTGGTCCTTTTCCCGGTCAGTGGAGAGAGTGGTTCTGGAAAAACCGAGGCCACAAAGTTGATTCTACGCTACCTGGCCGCCATGAACCAGAAACGAGGCATCACGCAGCAGGTGAGTTGCATGGTCTGTCTGACTCCCCAGGACTCCCAAGCTCAGTGCTCCCCAAGAGACAAGGCTCCTTGGCCCCATTTGGAGGATGGCGAGGCTGAGGCCACGGTTGCCCTGGGGGGGCTCCTAGGACTCTGGCTCTTTCAGCCACACCCCTGCCCGCCCTGGCCATGCCTGCAGGGAGCTCCCTCCTGCCTGTGCTCCAGGGCAGCCCTGGTTCCAGCCGTGCTAGGCCTGGCCAGAGAGGAAGCCCCATGGGCAAGGGGAGTCACTCCATTTCTGCTGCCTGGCCTCACCTTCTTGGTGGTGAAAGAGAAAGGACAGGCCTAGTCAAGGGGGTGGGGTGCAGTAGACGCTGGGGTGCTGAGAACACGGGACCGGGGTAAGCACAGGATTGGAACATTGTGGAGAGTGCTAGGTCCTCCAAACCTGAGAGTGTTAGACCCTCATAAAGCTTTCCCGAGGGCATACTGTGTGTCCCTCACAGTCCGGGCTAGGTGATGGCAGCAGCAATGCAGACAAGTGTTCCCGCCCTCATGGGAATTTCGTTATAGTAGAAATGGAAGAAAAAAAATACACAAGTAAATCGTGTTTCTGTGAAAGGGTGGGAATTTGTGGAGGGAAAAAAAAGCAGGGAGGGAGATGGGGAGTTTGGGGGGGTTGTAATTTGAAGCATGGTGGTCAGGGTAGGCTCCACTGAGAAGGGGTGAGAGTGGGCCCTAAAGACATCTGGGGGAAGAGCAGACAGGGAGCGGGAAGGGCAAGTGCAAAGGCCCTGGGGTGCGAGGAGGTCTGATGTGCTCAGGGGATGGCAGCGTGGCATCATGGAGTCCAGGCAAGGGAGGACCGTGGCTTGGGCCAGGGAAGTGGTGATGGAGATGGTGAGCACAGCTAGACCCGGGTGCAGTTTAAAGGTCAGCCAGAGACTTGCTGAAGGCCAGATTGGCGTGTGACAGAGTGGGTCGGTCCGGGGGCAACCCCAGGCATTTGGATTGAGCCATAGGCAACGTGGAGGTGCCATCAGCTACATGGGTAGGGCTGTGGAGAAAAGACACAGGTACTCTGAGGGGTCTGCTGGGCATCCAGAGATGTTGGGAAGGTGGCAGATGTACCATGAGCCTAGAGCTCAGGGACGATGAGGCTGGAGGCGAAGCCCCACCAACTGAGACTCCAGAACCTGACTCTCAGACTCCCTGCCCCAGACTATGAAGATTTGCAAGTGGCCGCAGCGTCCCAGCCAATGGCAATCTTGGCAGGGGATCCAGGGGCATCAGGTGGGGGCCACGTGGCCCTCAGTGGGAATTGGGTCAGCCCAGGCTTCGGAGTCAAGAGGGGTTACTTCCCCCGGTCCCCTCTGATGCCTGCCTTGGCCTGCCAGCCCCTCCTATCCCAGCCTGGGCCTCCGGGGCCCTCCCTTTGCTTCAGCCAGGGTTTTCAAAATCTAAGTTCAGACTTCTGGAAGGACTGGCCGGGTAGCAGGGAAATGTGTGCGTTGAGCCCCTCCTGTTTGCTCGGGGCTTGCATTATGTTGTGGCGCGAGAGCCTCACGGCAGCCCTGGGAGGCAGGTATGTTTGTGTCCATTTATGGATGGGGAGACTGGGGCCTGGGAAGGGAGATGACTTACCCAGTGTCCCCAGGTGAGAGGGTGGAGGAACTGGGATTTGAAGCCCAAGGCAGAGAGCCGTCTTAGCAGGGGTCAGGGAGGACAGTCGCGGTCGTGGGACGTGCCAGGCATTCTGCAGATATAAGGATGGGCCCGCCAGCTGGGATGGTCACCGCCTCATTTCCCAGCCGCCGCTCTGCCCTGCTCGTGTAATCCGACAGTCCTTGCCCAGGGTCAGTTTCAGGCACTCTCTTAAACAATCCAGGGTTTTATTTATTTATTTTTTTTTTTTTAATTTTTTTTTTTTAACGTTTTATTTATTTTTGAGACAGAGAGAGACAGAGCATGAACGGGGGAGGGGCAGAGAGAGAGGGAGACACAGAATCGGAAGCAGGCTCCAGGCTCTGAGCGGTCAGCACAGAGCCCGACGCGGGGCTCGAACTCACGGACCGCGAGATC
>NC_064814.1:47793702-47870625 GCF_023721935.1 Panthera uncia
TCAGCACAGAGCCCGACGCGGGGCTCGAACTCACGGACCGCGAGATCGTGACCTGAGCCGAAGTCGGCCGCTCAGCCGACAGCCACCCAGGCGCCCCGACAATCCAGGGTTTTAAACAACGTCTTTTGCTTTGGCTGCACCTTACCCATCTATGGGCGTCATCGTCAACCTCTCTGTCATCCGTCAGCAAGGTAGTGCCACGGGGTACCACCCAAACCTTCCAACGTGCTGGGGAAAGTCTCAGGGTTCCCTTTTGTTGGACTAGTTTTGGCCATGTGTCCTCACTGGACCCGGTTGTGTCTTGATTGGCCGAGGCCCCGGCCACGGGTTCTGCGTCTGGGCCGGGAACGTGAGCAGCATTCCACGGGGTGGAGGGTGGCTGGATGCCTTCCAGCCCAGACCGCAGGCTGTCACCCCACCTGCGGGTTGAGCCAGGGGCCCCCACAGGGCCAGATGTTCACCCGTCCAGCACACCAGTCCTCTCCCCAGCCCCAGGCTGGGCGCTAGGAACGGAGAAACGGCTGACCCGCGCTCAGGCCCAGGCGGATCTCAACTTACTGAACCACCCTGGGCCAGTTCCCCCTCTTGTCTGGGCCTCATTCTGCTCCTTCACATGGCAGACGTGGTATTTCCTGGACTAAACGGGACCAGGAGAGTGAACAGATGGAGGGGGCTGGCAACCTTCCCCAAAGTAACATTTCTGCAGACACTGGGCCTTCCCTGCCTCTTCCCTGAGAATTGATCGTGAGGAAATGACTCAGCCAGAAAATGCCGTGTACCCGACACACACATGCTTGTCACGGTGTGGTGATCTCACTCGTATAGACTCTGGAGTCCCCGGGAACGTTACCTCGCCTTCCCAAGTCCGTTTCCTGATCCGTAAAACGGGTGACATCAGTACCTACCTCCTGAGAGTGTTGACACCCGTGTAATTAGGGCAAAGAGTCTGGCGCATGGTCGGTGCTTCATAAATGGGAACGGTGACTGGCTACGCCTTGGGCAGTCTGCTGTCGTGAAATGCTAGTCCTCTTGAGATCTGTGGAGCAGGTATCTTATGAGGGCCTCCCACGCCCCTGCTCCCGTGTAGATGCTGGGGTCCCAGAGGTTGCAAACAAACATTCCTGCTGTGGGGGCTGACATTCTAGTGAGGGAGACGTGATACAAAGAAGTGAGGGGAGGGGCGCCTGGGTGGCTCAGTCAGTTGAGCGTCTGACTTCGGCTCGGGTCGTGATCTCACAGTTCGTGGGTTCAAGCCCCGCGTCGGGCTCTGTGCTGACAGCTCGGAGCCTGGAGCCTGGAGCCTGCTCCGGATTCTGTGTCCCCCTCTCTCTCTGCCCCTCCCCTGCTCTCACACCCTATTTCTGTTTCTCAAAAATAAATAAGCATTAAAAAAAATTAAGAAGAAAAAAAAGAAGTGAGGGGATTTGCCAGTGGTGCAGAGGGAGCGAACTCTGGTCCAGAGGCCGGCTGGAGCCTGGATATCGAGGGGCCAGTCAGAAGGGCTGAGGTGCTCTGCAGAGGCCAGCCGGGGGCTGGACTGTGCAGGGCGTGCGGTCAAGGCAAAGGCTTGGCTTTGAGCCTGAGGTGGTCATGGGGATGGGGATGGGGTAAAGAGGACATCCCCAGAGCCTTTTGGCACGTGGGCCCAGCAGACTCCCACACCCTGGGGCCACGCTGCAGGCCCCAGGCCGGGACAGCTGGGGTCTCTGAGATTCGTGGGTTTGCCCACCCCGGAGGCCCAGAGGGGTCGGTGGTCCCTCCATGGTCTAAGGCCCCTGGTGACCTGGTGGGAGAGGGGGTCAGTCCTACAGGTGACCTGCTTCTGTTCTTGTGCCTCTCTCCTCCTCCTCCATCCTGGGGACTCCTGAAGATAAAGGTACTTGGAGTGTGCACGTGTGCCTGTGTGTGTGTACGTGGTACACACGCTCGTGTGCGAAGGCAGGATGCGCAGGAAGAGGCATCCAAAGGCCCGTCCTGGCTGGGGGCTGTGGTGGGAGGGGCGGGGCTGGGAGAGGGTAGCTGCGGCCTGAGTGTGGGGGTTGGCAGCATGAGGCAGGCATTGGGGGACACTGGGGGGACCCAAGGGTTCTACAGGGAGCCCACCTGCGGTTGCCCCTCACACAGGGGGTCCTTGGGGAGGTCTGTGTCTGGGAAAACCTAGGGGAGGCCCTAGCTATGCTCCCTACTCTAGGCCCCCAGAACAATTCCCACATCTTCTGGGGTCCAGATCCTGGAGGCAACACCCCTCTTGGAGTCCTTCGGTAACGCCAAAACTGTCAGGAATGACAACTCCAGCCGCTTCGGGAAGTTTGTGGAGGTCTTTCTGGAAGGGTGAGTGGGACGGTGGAGGGACCCCCAAAGGCCTCGCAGGGCACTCCGCGTCCTGGTGCAGCCCCTGAGAGCCCACACCAGCGACTCCACCCACCCAGCTACCCTGCATGAGCTGACTGTGCTCCCCCACTCCAGGGGCGTGATTTCTGGTGCCATAACCTCCCAGTACCTGCTCGAGAAATCCAGGATTGTGTTTCAGGTGGGCCAGGCCCTTCCAGACCCTTGTGTGTTGGGACGGGCTGGGGGTATGCAGATACTCAGAGCCTGGCACGTGGCAGGGCTGGGTAAATGTTGAATTAATGAACAAAGACGTGTCCGTGTGAGCATGTGATCTGCTCCCCTCTCTCCCCCCCTACAGCCACATTGACTCTTTTCTTGTCCCTGAAGCACACCAGCCATGATCCTGCCTCAGGACCTTTGTACCTACCATTTCTTCTATCTGAGCACTCTTAACCCCCCCAGACACCTACATGACCAAACCCCTCACCTCCTCCAAGCCTTCCCTGAAATGTCATCTGCTCAGGGAAGCCACCCCATTTAGAATGAAGTCCCTCTCCACCCCCTGGAACCCCCCCACCCCCTCCCCTGCTTTATTTCTCTCCAGAGCTCTTGTCTCTATCTGACAGGTTTTAACCAGTGATTTGTTGAGAGTCTATCTCCCCAGCTATCAGGTGGGCTCCGTGAGGTCGAGGCTTCTGTCTCCCTTGTTCCCCCACTGGGTCTCAGGGGCCTACAGCAGGGCCTGGAATACAGTTGTCCCTCAGCCACCCTGGCTGAGTAAACCATCAAGAGGCCCTGTGTGTGCACATCTGGGCTGTGGACGCAGCATAGGCAGGTGTGTGTGCCCAGCGAGCACAAGCGAAGAAAGGCTGTCTTTCTCCTGTTTCTCCAAACGGAATTAAATCTTGACCAGAGCCCCCTCCCTACCACCATACCAGTCCCCCACCCAGTGCCAGGCTGGGAGCTTACTCCTCACAGAGGTGCCCGGTCTCAACTGTGGGCCCTGGCATCGTGTGTGTGTCTGGGGGTCACCTAGGTGGTGGCTCCCTTTTCTGCACCCACCTATCCGCCCTGTAGGCCAAAAATGAAAGGAACTATCACATCTTCTACGAGCTGCTGGCCGGGCTGCCCGCCCAGCTCCGACAGGCCTTCAGTCTGCAGGAGGCTGAGACCTACTACTACCTGAACCAGGTGAGTACCCGCAGGTGTCCAAGGGCCCCCCGGCCTGGCACCCCTGCCCCATCACCCAGGGGGGCTGAGAGAACCAACTCATGGTGTCCTAATAGCCAGCCAGCGTAGGTGATGGGGTTTGGGGGCATGAGTTTGGATTGAAAGTGTCTCATCACGGCAAGGGTGACAGGCATCTTTAGGGTCCACGGTGGGGGTAAGAGAGGCCTACCTGACTCTTCATTTCTCTATAGCTTAGAACAGCACTAAGCAGCTTGGAGCCACTGCACTTCCCTTTTCGGGCCTCAGCTTCCTCATCTGTAAAGTGGGGACAGCATAATGCCACTCGTTAGGGATGCGGTGAGGAGGAGATGAGGAGAGCTACACCAAGGGCTTTGCACAGGGCCTGGCGGGCAGCACCTGCTCAGAGCCTCCTGGCCCGTGGGAATGGGAGTGCCCGCCTTGGGCCACACTGCCAGTGAGCCAGGGCAGGGACCTTGAGAGCCCCCAGCCCCCAGGGCCCTCAGGGACCCTGGGCAGGGGCCGGGGGCTCTCAAGGTCGCCCGGCCCCTGCCCTCGCCCAGGGTGGGAACTGTGAGATCTCAGGGAAGAGTGACTCGGACGACTTCCGCCGGCTCCTGGCCGCCATGGAGGTGCTGGGCTTCAGTGGCGAGGACCAGGACAGCATCTTCCGCATCCTGGCGTCCATCCTGCACCTGGGCAACGTCTACTTTGAGAAGTACGAGGTGAGAGAGCCCACAGCTTGCCGTGGGGCCCTGGCACCCTCGGGACACAGATCATCTTCTCAGAGGCTTGCGGGCCATGCGTATTTGCCTTTCAGGTTCCACCACGCACATACCATTTGTTCCCTCTCCCGCCCCTACCGTCAGTGGGTTTCTCATCTTCTCATGGATGTATCAGAGCTCTTTGTATATGTGAAGGAAATCGGCCCTTTGCCTCAGATATGAATTATGAAGATATTTCCTGGATCACCATTTATATTTTGTTTATAAAAATTTTTTTAATCTCAAAAATTTTCTATTTTTGAGACACACACACACACACACACACACACACACACACACACGGTGCAAGTTGGGGAGGGGCAGAGAGAGAGGGAGACGCAGAATCCAAAGCAGGCTCCAGGCTCCGAGTTGTCAGCACAGAACCCAATGCGGGGCTCGAACTCATGAACCGTGAGATCATGACCTGAGCTGAAGTTGGACGCTTAACGGACCGAGCCACCCAGGTGCCCCAATATTTTGATTTGTATCCAGCTATTTTTGATGTTTTACTTGGTGGTTGGTTTGGTTTGGGTTTTGCCATGTAGATTTTTAGAATTATTCTCAGGCATTTGGTTTATCAATCTTGTATACATTTTAGATTTTTTTCTTATCACTTTTAGAGAGACTCATCTCTTTAAAATTACAACAGATTTCTCCCATAATTTTTTCAAACCCTTTTATGGTGTGTGTGTGTGTGTGTGTGTGTGTGTGCGTGCGTCTGTGTGTGTGTGTGTGTGTGTGTGTGTGTTAATATTTAATCTTTGGCTTATCAGGAATTTATCCCAGTAAAGTTTGAGGTAGGAATTCAATTCCTTTTTTTCCACATGATTCCTGTTTTACTAATCCTGTAATTTGAGAAATACCTACTCACCATGTATTAAGTTCTTATGTACAGTTTTGCCTAATTCCCAATTTTCTGTTGTGCTTCGTTAACCAATGTATTATGTGTCTATTCCCAGACTGTTTTAATTATCGTAGCTTTGTAGCGTCAGACTATCTCATAGGGCCTCCTTCACTCTTTCGGAATTTTCCTGGTTATTCTAGCTTATGTTCTTAATTTTTATTTTCTTTAATGTGTGTTTTTTTTGGGGGGGGGAGGGGAGAGTGGGAGAGGGAGAGGGGCAGAGACCAAGGAAGAGAGAGAATTTCGAGCAGGTCAGAGCCTGGCTAGGGGCGTGAAGTCATTAACTGTTAGATGATGACCTGAGCCGAGATGATGACCTGAGCTGAAACCAAGAGTCGACACTTAACCACCTGAGCCACCCAGGCGCCCCTACCTTGCTTGTGTTTTTTTTTTTTTTAATTTTTTTTTTTTAACGTTTTTCTAATTTTATTTTTGAGACAGAGAGAGACAGAGCATGAACGGGGGAGGGTCAGTGAGAGGGAGACACAGAATCTGAAACAGGCTCCAGGCTCTGAGCTATCAGCACAGAGCCCGATGCGGGGCTCGAACTCACAGACCAGGAGATCATGACCTGAGCCGAAGTCGGATGCTTAACCGACCGAGCCACCCAGGCGCCCCTGCTTGTGTTTTTTATATGAACTTTAAACCCAGTTTGAAACGCAGTCCTATTGGTATTTTGCATAGACAGATGCACAGGAGACGGCCTCGGTGGTGAGTGCCCGGGAGATCCAGGCCGTGGCGGAGCTGCTGCAGATCTCCCCCGAGGGCCTGCAGAAGGCCATCACTTTCAAAGTGACCGTGAGTCCCTGGGGACCCGGATCTACCAAGCCTCCTGCCGGCCCTTAGACAGCATGGGCTCCTCCCTCTGCCTGGCTCGTTCTTCCCTTTTCCACGCCTACTCTTCCTTCAAGACCTGATACAGGCATTCCCCCACCTCCAGTGGGCCACCCCTGACCCCTGTCTGGGTCATTACTTCCTCCAGGCTCCCACAACCGCCGGCCCTTTGTCCCATCCCAAGGCTGATCTCACTGTGTCTGTCTGCTCATACCCGTGTCTCCCCCGTTAGACCAGCAGCCCTGTCCCTGCCAGTGTAGGCAGGCAGAGGGGGGGATGAGGGTGTCCTGCTCCGCCGCTGGCCAACTGTGTGCCCAGGACCAGTCAGATCATCGTTCCTGCTCCCTTCCCCATGTCCCGCCTCCAATCCTCTGGGGGCTTCCTGGAGGTGGTGGCCAGCCTGCTGTCATTCAGGGGTCTCATCCCTCCCCAGGAGACAATGCGAGAGAAGATCTTCACCCCCCTGACGGTGGAGAGTGCCGTGGATGCCAGGTGAGTCCTGGTCCTCCACGCCTGAGCCCCCAGATCCGAGACCCCCCGCACTAGGCCCACCTGCCCCACACCTTCTCTGCTGCAGAGATGCCATCGCCAAGGTGTTGTACGCACTGCTCTTCGGCTGGCTCATTGCCCGGGTCAACGCGCTGGTGTCCCCACGGCAGGACACGCTGTCCATTGCCATCCTGGATATCTATGGCTTTGAGGTAGGGCCGCACGGGTGGGTGAGGGACAGGGGACATAAAACGTCATCTCTCTCACGTCTCTGCCTATAGCCCACACCGTTATCTGTCCTCAATCTCCTGCCATCACCTTCCCTCACCCGCAAGCACTTCCTGAGGCCACGGAAGGCAGGGAGGGCACTGGGCCGCCGGACGGGGGTGAGCGGGGCCCTGGTGAGGGGGACACACGGGCTACTGGCCAAGGAGGGAGCAGGCCCAGCCTCACCACCCACCTGGCAGGACCTGAGCTTCAACAGCTTCGAGCAGCTGTGCATCAACTATGCAAACGAGAACCTTCAGTACCTGTTCAACAAGATCGTCTTCCAGGAGGAGCAGGTGGGCGGGGCCTCGCTCAGCACTCTTGTCCCCTCCTGACTGGGCAGTGGGCCTCCTCCCAGCCTGACGGGATATGCTGGTCCTTCAGGGGCAAACCGGAGGGTGTCAGGTGGAATAGAGGGAAAGGCATTCTAAGCCAAGGGCCAGCACATGTGAAGGCCTGTGCTCTGGAGGGGAAGACGCTTGGTGCTGAGCCCAGAGAAAAGCCCTCTTAGGGGATCCTTCTCACCCCGTACCGTACCGGGCTGGCCCAGGTGGAGGGAGAAGCAGGGCTCGGAGGGGGTTCGTGTTGCCCTTCTGGGGAGGGAGCTTCCTGTGCAAGCAGAGGGGCCCCTGGCCAGGCCCCTTCAGGTGGATCCAGCCCGGGAGGTGGGTGGATGGGAGCTGGGCAGGGTGAGGAGGCTGAGCCCCCGACGTCTGCAGGAGGAGTACATCCGGGAACAGATCGACTGGCGGGAGATCACCTTTGCTGACAACCAGCCGTGCATCAATCTCATCTCACTGAAGCCCTACGGCATCCTGCGCATCCTCGATGACCAGTGTTGCTTTCCCCAGGTGAGCCACGGGTGCCCTGTGAGCCTGGTCAGGTTGCTCAACATCTCTGGGCCTCCTGTCCTCATCGGGCCTGAGTCCTGCATTCTTCTGTGCTCTGGCCTGGGGACAGGAGATCAGGACACCCAGCCGGCCATTCACAACCTGGGGGTGGGTGATTGAGGCTGGAGAGGGGGCTGTGGGCGTCCAGAGGAGGGTACTAGCCTGGGAAGTTACAGAAGCCTTCCTGGAGGAGGTGACCTTGAGGTTGGGCCTCAAACTCTTGATTAGAAGACACGAGGGTAGGGTGGGCGCTCTGGGCAGTGGGACTAAAGAGTACAAAGAAGGCTGGGCTGGAGGGTGAGGCAGCTGGGAGCTAATGGGACACTCCTGTCTGGGAGGGGGGTCCACTTAAGCCTCCCCACCCAGGGCAATGGGTAGCCAGAGGAAGCTGTGACTTGCTTCTCCCCAGTTCTCCCTGGAGAACTTGTCACTAGCCCAGGAGCAGGGTACCCAGGTTCCCCACACACCCGCTGACCCTCGCCTGCCCCCAGGCCACAGACCACACATTCCTGCAGAAGTGCCATTACCACCACGGCGCCAACCCACTCTACTCCAAACCCAAGATGCCGCTGCCCGAGTTCACCATCAAGCACTACGCAGGCAAAGTCACCTATCAGGTGAGACCCGAGACAGCACGCACGGCCCCCAGTGCCGCTGTTCCCCGCAGCTGAAGATGGAAACGCAACGTGGGCTGCAAACGCTCCCACCTGGTTCTAGTTCTGGCCCTGCCGATCCTCAGCTGTGTGACCCTGGGCAAATTGCTTCACCTCTCTGAGCCCATCTCCTTATCTGGAAGATGGGGATAACGATAGTGCCCATCTCACGTGCTGAGTGTGAGAAGCCTGGGGCTGGGGGTGGGTGATAAAGAGTAACTGTTATCAGCAGTGATGTGGTCACTCTCATCACTGTTATCTGACACATTCCAGCTTTTGTCCCCGCCTGGGCCTCATTTTCCTCATCTGTAGGACAGACGCAGGACAGTGTCCTCCACCGAAGAGGGGGCTAAGAGCCACACTGGTCATGGGAAGCTTTGGCTAGGACTCCCCTCCCTGGAGGATGGGAAGGGTAGTGGAGGCAGAAGGGGAGGGGACCATAGCAGGGGGAAGAATCCAGCACCTCCTAGGACAGACAGGGAGATGGGAGGCCTGGAGGGGCAGGGCCAGGGTCCCCCAGGGGCTGTGAGCCCCGGACCTGCTGGAGGGAGGCAGGGAGGAGGAAGGGAGCAGACAGGCTGATGCACACGGGGGTAGGGGTAGGCTGTCTCCCCTGCCTACCAGTGGGTCCAACCCAAACTGCCCTGTCGTTCCCCCTTCGCAGGTGCACAAGTTCCTAGACAAGAATCATGACCAGGTGCGCCAGGATGTGCTAGATCTCTTTGTGCGGAGCCGGACACGGGTGAGCAAGCCTCGCCTCCTGCCCTCTGGCCCGGCCCCAGAGCACACAGCCTACCACCAGGCCCCTCTCTTAGTCCAGGAAATGGGGAAGTCCCCTGGCGCTGGTCTCGCCTCTGACTCGTCCTGGCCCCGGCCGGGTTCTGACCTTGACCCCAACCCTAACCCAGAGTCTTGCCTCGCTCTGTCTTTTCTTCCATTCTTGATCCTGTCTCCTGAAGGTCCGTGCCCCTGGCCGGCCCCACTGGATTGCCTTGTCTGTCCTCTGGCCCATCCTGGCCCTGCCCACCCAGCTGTGCCCTGCCTTATCCCCTCACTGAGCAGTTCTCCCAAATGGCCTGTTGTGCTCAGCCACCCACCCCACTCTCTGGACCTCCACCTTCTCTCTTCCAAATGGGAACCCTCCTCCTGAGGTCATTGCCAGAGTTCATGACCATGTGTGTAACAGGCCAGCTCAGGTGCACAGTCAGTGCCTGTGTGTTCCCCAGACTGAAGAAAAAAAAAGTCGGCCCAACCACGGGATAGGTCCTCTGCGAGGCACAGGTCACCCTGACTCGGGAGGTGTGTGATCTGGGAGGACAGCAGCCTTGCAGAGAGGGCAGGGGCCCAGTGGGTTAGTTTGCTGATCACTTCGGTTTGGAGATTTGACTCCTTTTGTTCTTAACTCCTTTTGTCCACCCCCTCAACCTCTATTTCCTCATTTCTGTCTCTCGGCCCCCATCTCTCCCCGTTTCCCTGTCTCTCGGTGCCTTGACCACTGTCCCGGCCTGCTGCCCGCCCCTGCTCAGGTGGTGGCACACCTCTTCTCCAGCCACGCGCCACAGGCTGCCCCTCAGCGCCTGGGCAAGAGCAGCTCTGTCACCCGGCTCTACAAGGCGCACACAGTGGCCGCTAAGTTCCAACAGTCGCTCCTGGATCTGGTGGAAAAGATGGAGAGGTGAGCATGGCGGGCGGGTGGGCACCCAGCCTCACCTCTGACCCACCCCGTGACCCTCGGGTAAGCACCTCCCTTCCCTGGGACCTCATACTACCCTCCTCCCACCTCCGTCCAGGTGTAACCCCTTGTTCGTACGTTGCCTGAAGCCCAACCACAAGAAGGTATGTGATGGCTGAGGTCCCTGGGAGAGCCATATTCTCTTCCCCATGCTGTGTGACCTTGGGCAAGTGGCTGTGCCTCTCTGGACCTCCATCTTCCCAGCCCACTGTGGGAGCTATTTGTCATCGATAGTGCCATTTGCACACGGGTGGACTAGTATGCCAACTCCTCATCTGGGCTTTCCTTACAGGAGCCAGGCCTCTTTGAGCCAGATGTGGTAATGGCACAGTTACGCTATTCGGGGGTGCTGGAGACCGTGCGGATCCGCAAGGAGGGCTTTCCAGTGCGCCTGCCCTTCCAGGTGTTCATCGACAGGTACCTCAGCCAGGGTGGGTCCTGAGCTGCCCAGATCCTTATCCAGCTCCCCCATGGCCCCAGGAATACAGAACCCAAGGCAGGACAGAGCTTGCTGTGCACAGTTGCTCAGGTTGTGTGCCACACAAGATTATTACCTGCTAGCTGTCACATGGCAGGTACATTTCTTATTTTGCATTTTCTCATGCTTTTGTTGTTAACGTGTGGAGATTCTGAGGGAATAATTCTAGGTTATTATGACAAGTTTCCAGCAGGTGGCGGTAAAGCGTCTTATTCGACTGAAACTCTCTGCTGGGATTTTTCTGACAGTCAGAAGTGGAGTCTGGGGATGGAGTGCCTATTTCTGATCAGAAGACACTATGACTAGGGAGACTCCGTGGTCTAGCGGGCAGCTGGGGGTAGGTCCCTTAGCTCCAGGCTGAGTTTGCGCCCCTGCAGGTACCGCTGTCTAGTGGCCCTCAAACACAACCTGCCAGCCAGTGGGGACGTGTGTGTGTCGGTGCTGAGCCGGCTGTGCACGGTCACACCAAATATGTACCGCGTTGGTGTCACCAAGGTGAGTGCCACCCCCCACGCGGTCCCTGAAGCCCCGCGTTCAGGGGTTTTAGAACCGGAGCCTCTGGAGTCAGAAATGCCCAAACTAAAGATCCCTGGCCCGGAGGCCGCGCAGTTGAGTTTGGTCGATGGAATGCTCACTCTGCCTCTGGACCTTTGCTCGGGTAGCTCCCACGGCCTAACTCACCGTCCCTCTTTGTTCTCCCTCTCCAAACTCAGCCTGCGCGGCTGCCCCCATCTAGTCTGTCTCCACCGCCTTCTGGAGGGGAGGGGCCCCAGTCCGCTCCCCAGGCCCTTATGTGCCTCGATGCCTGCCTCCTCTCCTCAGCTGTTCCTGAAGGAACACCTACACCAGCTGCTGGAGAGCATGCGCGAGCACGTCCTGAACCTGGCAGCTGTCACGCTGCAGAGCTGCCTCCGCGGCTTCTTCATCCGGCGGCGTTTCCGCTCCCTGCGCCACAAGATCATCCTGCTGCAAAGTCGGGCCCGTGGCTACCTGGCCAGGTACAGCCCAGACACGGCAGGCCTCCCCGGAGGCCTAGGGCTAGGCGAGGCTTGGGAGAGGCCATACCTGAACTGGGGCAGTAGGCCCCCTGTCCTGGCGGCGTGCAAGCTGAGAGTCGGGGCCTCTGCGGGAAGGATGTTGGGATTCTCTAGGTCTCTGCTTTTGGACGTCCCGCCCACCTACCCCCTGGCCCTTGTGACTGATGGGCGGGAATCTTTCCAGCCAAGAGGGGTCCCACCCTGCATCCTAGGAGCCCCAGTAGGATGTACATGCTGGAGACAGGTTAATCCAGGCCCTGCCACTTAATGTGCTGTGTGATCTTGGCTAAGTCACTGCCCCTCTCTGAGCTCCAGCTTCTCTTTGTAGCACAGGGCTGCCACACTGACCGTGGGCAGTGATACCCAGGCCAGGCTGGCGTGGGCATCTCCGTATCTCCGTCACCTTGTGATCCCAACCCCTGCCCCTCCGTCCCCCCGCCCCCCCCAGACACTTCTTTCCTCCCCACCCCCAGGCAGCGGTATCAGCAGATGAGGAGGAGCCTGGTGAAGTTCCGGTCCCTGGTACACACATACGTGAACCACCGGCATTACCTCAAGGTACAGTCCCACCCCTCACCCTCCTCCCGGGAGCCAGGCGGCAGGGAGAGGGAGGAGGCACTTAGCACCCAGGAGGAGACTGTTGGCCTCAGACAGTCTTGGGTTCGAATCCCCACTCTGCCACTTACTAGCTGTGACCTTGGCCTTCTGTATCCTCACTTTACCCGTTTACCCCCTGGGGTCTTGGAGGGGGGGCGGGTTCAATGAGCTATTGCGCAGGAAGGAATTGGCCTGTGCCGGGTTCACGGTGGGGCCTTGAGCAGTTGGGTATGATGGAATTTGTCGACCTGAGCAGCACTGGATATGGTCTTGCTCTTACCTTAATGCTGGTCTTGGCTTATTGTCATCTAAACCAACCACCAGAAAGACAATTGCAATCCCCAAGGCCCTGAAGAACCACCTGGCTTCTACTGAAGGTTTTGTGGAGCTCAGAGAGGATTCCATCGCACATCTCTCGGCTTCTTCCCAGAAAGCCCCCTGTGGGTCTTTCCCTTTCCCCAAAGCATTACTCCCTCTGCCCCTTACCTCTTTCTCTTTTTCCCTTCCTTTCCTGTTTCTCTGGCCACGCTTTTGCCTTCCCTCTGCCATCTGCGAGGTGGGGCAGATGCCCCCTTTGCTTCTCTCGCCTGCTGCCTCGTGCCGGGCCGGCTGGGGCCGCCCCCGGGCCCGAGGCCTGCCGTCGCCTCTGCCCACCATTCCCCGCCTTGACCATCTGCTCTCCTGCAGCTGAGGGCAGAGCGGAGGCTCCGGGCGGAGGAGGCGCGGCTTCGGGAGCAGGAGGTGGGTGTGGGGGCCGGGCGGCAGCCAGGACAAGAAGGGAGGCTTGCAGGTAGAGTTGTGGCGGGCCTGGCCCTCACTAGGCGCCGTCCCTCCAGGAGCTGAGCAAGCGGGAGGTGGTGGCCGTGGGGCACCTGGAGGTACCCGCTGAGTTGGCGGGACTCTTACAAGCCGTGGCAGGTACTTCCGTGCCGGACGGTGGGGTGGGGGTGGGCGTGGGCAGGCACAGGAGCCTGGCACCTCATACCCTCCTCTCTCCACAGGCCTCAGGCCAGCCCGGGTGCCCCGGGTGGTCCCCGTGCGGACTCCCCGGCTCCAGGCCGAGCCCCGTGTCACACTGCCCCTGGATATCAACAACTACCCCATGGACAAGTTTGTTCGATGCCACTTTAAGGTAATGGCTGGCATAGGCCCAAGTGGCTCTGGCCAGTGGGCGCTGACCAACTAAAGCTAATACTGTACTTGCCCAGGGGCCGGCTCCTGGCCGTGTCCTGTGGCATGGGGTAATGAGCCCTTGAGTTGTGGATCGTGAGGAGTCTGGGGGCTCCCGGGGAAGCACTGGACAGAAGCAGTGGGCCCTCGGCGGCTTAGGAAGCGGCTATTTGCCAACCAGTTGGAAATATTTCAGAAATTTAACAACCGGTAGGGCCACAGTCATCCCTACTCTCACTTCTGGCTCTCCAGGAAGGGGGGCTCTCCAAGGGGCGCAGATAGTCTCCACCGCCAGCTTGCTGAGGGCCAGAGTCTGCCCCTCTTCAAGCCTCAGTTTCTCCATCCATACACTGGGGAAAGGAGCCCTTACCTCACAGGCTCCTATGCCCCCACCTGGCATAGGGTAGTGGATCCAGATGTGCCCATGAGTCCCAGGTCTGTCCCCACGCCCCTGCCCTGTGCCCCCAGGAACCTGCCTTCGGGATGCTGACCGTGCCCCTGAAGACACCCCTCATGCGGTTGCCAGTAGAGTGCCATGCAGAAGCCGTGAGCGTCTTCAAGTTGGTATGGGTCTGCCCAGGTCACCCCTGAATTCACAGGCCTTGAGGCCCCTTGTCTCTCTCCCCTGGATGCTCCACTAGCCCAAGCCCTTAAGCCCAGCCCTCTTCTTTGGAGGAAAGACTTCTGGGGGTGGGGGTGGGGGTGGGGCCAGGAGATAAAATCTGGGCTCCACTCTGGGCTAGGCTTTGAGGATTGGGAGTCTTTCTTCTCCCAGCCATCTTCCTGGCAAAGAGGCTGCCCCAGGGCCTTTGTGGAGCTTCCCAGGAACAGCAAGAATAGATCAGGCCCTCTCCTCGAGGACTTCCTAGTCTGAGGGTGGAGGTAGAATAGGCCTAGTCCGAGGGGGGAGGTAGAGTAGGCCTGACCAGTGACTACAAACATGGACAGAGATTAGGCATGGCGGCCGGGGAGTCCAGACTGGGCCCCTAATCCAGTCCTGGACAGAATCAAAGAGGGGGCATGTGAGCTAGAGTGGAAGGGGTCAGAATTCACCAGCCAGGACAAATGGAGAAGGCACAGAGGGAAGAGGGACTTGATGTAGTCAGAACACATCAGTGGATGAGAGTGAGAAAAGCAGGGGCAAGAAGGGGTCAGGAGGTCTTGGCTGACAGATCTGGAACTTGGGATCTCATTCTAAGGGCCCTAGGGAGCCAAGGAAGGTGCTTCCATGGGAGGTGGTGTGGTCAGATATGAATGTTAGAAAGTACTCTCCGGGGCCTGGATGGAGTAGGAGGTGAGGGGCTGGCTGGAGGCCAGGGATGCAGGGAGGGCTGGGGCTGTATGGGCAGCTGTCGTGGGAGATTCACGAACAGGTGAGAAGGTCAGTATGTGCTTTGGATCTTGACTTTTCTCATAGTCGGGATGGACCACCTGGTCATTTGGCATAGGATATGGCAATTATATTGTAACACAGGGGGCCGTCACGTGGGCTTTCCTGGGACACATGGGAAGCACGTGAGAGGGGTGCCCGTCGGGGGTGGGGCCCTGGCAGGAACAACCTTCCAAGAGGCCCAGGAGAATCTGTTTGTGGCCCAGATCCTGCGCTTCATGGGCGACCCACACCTGTATGGCGCCCAGGAAAATGTCTTCGGGAACTACATTGTGCAGAAGGGTCTGGCGGTGCCCGAACTTCGGGATGAGATCTTGGCACAGCTGGCCAACCAGGTGTGGCGCAACCCCAGCACCCACAATGCCGAGCGGGGCTGGCTCTTACTGGCTACCTGCCTCAGTGGCTTTGCACCTTCATCGCGCCTCAACAAGTACCTGCTCAAGTGAGTGGAACCGGGCAGGGCCAGGGCATGGGGACGGTGACGCTGGCATGAGACCCTGGGCTGGGATGTTAAAGGGCCTGCCAGGAGTGAGGTCTCTGTGCTTGGAAGCTGAGGCATGGGGGGGCCGGTCAGGGGCTGTTCTCTTTCTCTCTCGGGCTCAGAGGAAGAAAGAAGGGCAGGTCTTCACTATGGAGAGTAGGGCTCAGGTAAAACTGGATAAAGGATTTGCAGAGCTCAGAGGGTGGCAAGACCGGGGTGTGGGGAGTTTGGGAAAAAGGCACTGATCTCATGTCATGGGAGTAGAGCGTGTCTGGACTCGAGAGAGTCTGGGTTCAAATCCCAACTCAACCTATAAGGCGTTGTAATTGCTATGTGAGCAAGGTTATTGTCAGCATCCTGATGGTATTGATAATGATGATGAGGCCGATGATGATGATGATGATGATGATGATGTCACCCTGTTGGGTGAGAAGGATGATTTGCAAGAGAAAGAGCTCAGGCAGGCCCTGGGTGTAAACCCTAGCTCTGACACCTATCTGCTGTGTGTCCTGGGGCAACTCCCTGCCCTTCTCCGAGTCTCTTTCCTCGCCTGTAAATTAGGAATGGTGAGCCTAAGAGCGTGCAGAGCTTCACCTGGGCTGTGTGCAGTAGGTGGGCAGCTCACTTGGTCAGTCTTGCTGCCAGGTTGGGACCACTGCCTTGCTGTGCGGGGCTTCCTGTGGGCACAGTTCTAGGTTCCTTCTTTCGGCCACTCTGGGCCTACTCCCTGCTCCTCCTGGCCAGGCCCGACAGCAGCAGGAAGGGGGACAGGAAGCCAGGTATGTGGATCACCTGCCCTGGCAAGGATCAGGCTTGTTGGTCCTGGGCCAAGCTGAACCCTCATGGTCATCTCCTGCATAGGTGGGAACTTGGAGGCAGGCTCAGAGAGGGCAGATGACCGCACAGGGATGCTTGGTGAAGGAATGGAAGGCAGAGGCTTCCAGAGTTCAAGTTCTTGCCCATACCCTGCTGTAGCCCCCAGCCTGTCAATGACATTTTGCTCCAACAAGTTTTGGTGGGCCTTTCTGGAACCTCTTTGGCCTATCCTTTGGATCTCTGTGCCGGCTTAAGATACTTCTGGTTAGCCTGGGACCCTTTCAGCTTAGTCCTAGAACTCTGGGATAGCCTGAGATCTTTTTTAGTCTAGCCCCAGAACTCTGAGACTGACCAGAGGCCCTTTCAGCCTAGTCCTGGACCTCAGGGCTGTCCTGGGACCCTTTCAGTATCATCCCAGAGCTCTGGACCATAGCCCGGGACCCTTCTGATCTAGCCTCAGAGCTGGGGCCTTCTCAGCTTCACCTTAGAGCTCTGGACTAGCCTGGGCCTCCGTCAGACTAGACTTAGAATCCCTGTCTATCCTGGCCTAGCCACAGATCCCTCTTCATCCTGGTTCCAACTCTTACCCATCAGGTTTGTGTCTGATTACGGGCGGAATGGCTTCCAGGCTGTGTGTCAACACCGCCTCATGCAGGCCATGGGCCGGGCCCAACAGCAGGGTTCTGGGGCAGCCCGCACCTTTCCCCCGACCCAGCTCGAGTGGATAGCAACCCAGGAGAAGGCCAACATGGCGTTGGATGTGGGCTGCTTCAACGGTGAGCTGTCCTCTCCACACCTTGTGCTGCCTTCCCTTCTCCCTCTATCCTGCACAAAGGGGCACCTGGAGTCCACGGGCCCCAGTAGAAGCCGTGGGATGTTCTGGAGTGGGGAGGAGCCCTCTGGGTGTGGCTCTGGAAAGAGGTCAGCATGTGGGTGTGGGGGCTGGACCTAGAATGGGGGAAGGGAGCTGGGGCTTCGAGGATGCGGATCCAGGGTCCAGGACAAGCGTGGGGAGGCCTAAGAGCAGGGTGCAGGTGGGGAAGCAGTAGGCCTGGACCTCAGATGCATCCTGGCTGAGCCCAGCACCTGCTGCTCCCCCAGGTGACCAGTTCTCCTGCCCGGTGCACTCCTGGAGCACAGGGGAAGAAGTGGCTGGAGACATTCTGAGGCACAGGTCGGCACCTGGAATGCCCCACCTAGAACATGCTTGTGAACCTGGGAAGGAGGGAGGGGAGGGGCAGAACACCAGATCCCCCGTGGGGTCCGCTGTGGTCATGCTTGGGGTCTGGCTTATGTCCCAGGGTTTTCCTAGGCAGTACCTGTTGGCTGCGTCCCTCATTTCTGTCCCTCCATGTGCTGTCACCAGGGGGCTGACAGATGGCTGGCGTGGCTGGACAGTGGCCATGAAGAATGGGGTCCAGTGGGCAGAGCTGGCAGGCCATGACTACGTGCTGGACCTGGTGGCGGATCTAGAGCTGCTCAGGGATTTCCCGAGACAGAAGTCTTACTTCATTGTGGGTGCAGAAGGGCCCGTGGCCGGCAGGGGCGGCCCCAGAGCGTAGGTGGCTACCTGAACCCTTCGTGCAGATGGCCTCTCCCAGCGCAGTGCTCCCCTCCCAACTGTTGGCTAGGAGCTGAGTTCTAAACCTAGGCTTTAAGGAATCTCTGCACCCAATGTGGGGCTCAAACTCACAACCCTGAGCCCGAAAGTCAGATGCTCTACTGCCTGAGCCAGCCAGGCACCCCATTTTTAAAAGAGGAGAGTCAGCCGTTTCCAGGGCCCGGAGGAGAACATGGTGGGGGGGGGGGACGGTGATTCTGGGAGGGCCATGATCTCGCGGGAGGTCAGCTGCTCCTTGTCCCCCTTCCCTACAGGGTGTTTGGGAACAGCTGGGACTCAGACTCGGACACTCCCACCAGACCAGAGCCCCAGGGACATGTGCCCAAAGTGGCTGACTCCGATGGGTACTGCAGCCACAATGAGGACCGTACAAATGGGGAGACTGGGGCCCGGAGAGGGACAGCGACCCACCAAGGTCAACCAGCAGTGGCCACTGTCTCTGGTGGGGAGGGATCCTGGGGGCTGTACAGGGTGATCAGCAGGAGAAAATAACTTGACTTTTCTATCTCCCTCACACACCAGACTCAGACAGCCTTGGAGAATCCTCTGTGCCCCACAAGGGACTGGACTGCTACCTAGACAGCCTCTTCGACCCCGTGCTGTCCTACGGGGATGCGGTAGGCTTGGGATGGGATGTTTGCAGACAGCTGGGACCGCATGTACACATCAAGTCACACACCCGCAGGGTGACACAGGAGCCTCTCCCAGCCAGGGCCTGGGAGTGGTTTGTCTCATCTGGGTCTCCTGGGGGCCAAAGGAGGGTGTCCTCATGGCTAGGGAGGCTCCTGGCTGGGACCCCAGAGGGACCCACGGCTGAAGGTTCAGCCCCCTCCTCTGGTGAGAGCCAGCCCCCTCAGGCACCCTTACTCATTCTGGGAACTCCCAGGAGCCCCTGCATGGCATGATATGTGGCCCTGAGCAGGGTACAGCTCCTCTTTGAACCTGTTTACTCCTCCGTGGAGGGCAGAATGGGTTGGGGGTTTGCAAGGCTGTGGGGGTACTGCCTGGGATGCTGCAGGGGCAGAGGCTGGGCGTGGAGCAGACACTGGGCTGGCGGGAGGCCCCCGGGACAGAGGAGGTGGCCGGTGTCAGGTGCCTGTTGCCTTGGAACCTCGGGAGTATGGCATTGAGGCAGACACTTGAGCCATCTGCTGTCCCCAGGACCTGGAGAAGCCAACAGCCATTGCCTACCGCATGAAAGGGGGAGGCCGGCCTGGCGAAAGTGGCAGCAGCAGCACTGAAGACCCCCCCAGGAGACCCCCAGAGCCAAAGCCAAAGCCAAAGCCAAGTCAGTGCCTACCGCCAGGGTGGTTCCAGGGTTGGGCAAAGAGGAGCCCCCCCCCCCCCCCGCCGCTGGTTCTCCGGGCTCCTTCACAGGCGAGAATGGGGGCAGCCATGGGTGTGGTGGGGGCGAGTCAACGGCAGGGTGGGGGTTAGATAGGGAATTCCACTTCCCTCCATCTCTCACCCCTTGGGATCTACGCCCTCCGACTTGGCTCCCCCAGTCCCGGGCCTGGATGCCTCCACGCTGGCTCTGCAGCAGGCCTTCATCCACAAGCAGGCCGTGCTACTGGTGAGTGCCGGCTGGGCTGCGGGAGGTGCCCTGAGCACGGGCCCGCCTGGTCACCACCATCACCTCTTCCCAGGCCCGGGAGATGACCCTGCAGGCCATGGCACTCCAGCAGCAGCCCCTGAGTCCCGCCCCAAGGCCCTTGCTCCCAGAGGTGAGCCCGGCTTGCCCAGGTGAGCACTGCGCTGCTCCAGGGCATCATGGTGCCTCTCTGAGCCCATCCTGGGCAAGCACGGGGTCCCTGAGAACGGGCTGATGTGTCCCAGGAAGCGCACCTTCTTCCCTGTTCTCTGCAGAAACCCCTAGCGCCAGAGGCATGGCCGAAGTTTGTAGGCACGGGACCCCCAGCCAAACCCGTGCTCCTGCGCTCCACTCCAAAGCCCTTGGCCCCGGCCCCTCTGGCCAAGGCCCCAAGAGCCCCCACCAAGCCCGTGGCTGCCCCCATTCTAGCTCAGGACCGGGCTTGTCCAGAAACCTGTGAGTGTCCTATCCCAGCAGTGGGGGCTTCCCAGGACAGGACTGGGGGTGTGGTTGTGCTCCTTGTGGCCTTATCCTGTCCCTGCCCCTTGCCCACAGCTTCGCCCTGCCCGGAGCTGGTCCGGTATTCAACACTCAACTCGGAACACTTCCCGCAGCCCACACAGCAGATCAAGAACATCGTGAGGCAGTACCAGCATCCTCCCCGGGGAGGCCGGCCCGAGGCCCTCAGGTCAGCTGTGCCCCGACCCCAGCCCTCCAGCCCTCTGGACGAGTGGCCTCCTCACCGTGCCTGAGTGCCCATTAGCAGTGTGGCCATCTACCCAGTTAGCAGCAACCTTTAGGGAGTGAGTTTGTTTATGATCTAGATGAGCCCTTTAGGCAGAGGGGAAGGCCCAGACTGCTGCTCTCTAGGTTGTGCTGTGTGATCTCAGGCCAGTCTCTGATCCTCTCTGGGTTCTCATGTGTAATGATGGGGGTCGGGGGAGGGGGGTGGAGGAAGAAGTTCCCTGTCATAGGAATTTGTGTCTGGGAAGAAGAAACTCATGTCCAATCCACCAGGAAGGATGGCGGAAAGGTGTTCGTGAAGCGGCCAGACCCCCACGAGGAGGCGCTGATGATCCTCAAGGGGCAGATGGGCCACCCGGCGGCAGCCTCTGGCAGCCAGGTGAGGGGCGGTTTCTGGCTGGGCCCAAGCAGAGCAAAAGACAAAGCGGGGCCTTGGAGAGCTTCAGCAACCAGCTGCCCCCACGAGCTAAGACCTGTTGCCCCCTGAGCGCTCTCTTTGTGGTGGGGACAGGTGCCTAGAGAGGCCGTGGCCTTGGTGAAGCCAGTGACCAGCACACCACGGCCATCCATAGGACACACTCCAGGTGAGGGGCCAGGAGGGGAGGAGGGGCAAAAGGGCTGCCGTCCGAGTGTATGAGGAAGCCTGTGTGAGCACAGGTGAATCCTGGGCTACATGTCAGTGGCGTGCGTGTGTCTGTGTCCCCGAGCCCACGTGGAAGTACCAGGTGGACACTTGTGTAAGTATGCCAGCACTTAAATAACACTGACTTCAAGCCAGGCCCACTCTGGCCTCACTGAATCCTCATTAAAATCTTTCAAGGAAGTACTATTTTTGTCTATATGTTACAGATGGAAAACAGACGCAGGGAGGTTAGTGACTTGACCATGATCACACAGTTCAAAAGTGTCAGATCAAGTGTCTAAACCAGCCCTCCTAGCATCACCATTGGAACCCTAATCTTTACGTTCTCTGCCTATGGTAACTACAGTGAATCTTAACAGATGTAAATCAGCTCGCATCATGTCCGTGCCAGAAATTCTCCCGTGACTCTAAGGATGAACTCCATACTCCTCACTATGACCTATGAGACCCTGCATGATCTGCCCACCTTCCCAACCTCATCCCTTCCCACTATCCCCTTGGCACACAC
Organism: Panthera uncia; assembly: GCF_023721935.1. NCBI lineage: Eukaryota > Metazoa > Chordata > Mammalia > Carnivora > Felidae > Panthera > Panthera uncia. The sequence goes on from NC_064814.1 coordinate 47,814,831, forward strand.
AGTTCCTGGAACACAGCAAGCCCACTCCTACCTCAGGGCCTTTGCACTTGCTCTGCTTAGAATGCTCTTCCTCAAAAGATCGTTGCATGCCTTCTCATCGTTCCAGTCTTGGCTCAGTGTCTTCTCAGAGAGGTACACCAGATCACCGAGACCAAAGGGTCCTCACAGACCAGCCCCTAGACTCTTTCCCAGCTAGCCCACATTTATTTCCAGCCCAGCTCCTAGAATTGAGAGCTTTGTTGTTTCTTAATTGTCTGTTCCACCTACACCTATCACGAGACTTTAAACACAAGGGCGGTCTCTTTGTCTATAACGTTCACCGTGGTACCCCCAGCCTTTAGCACAGACCTGCTGCATATACGAGGGTGTTGCATGTATGTGTCAAACGAAGGACTGAGCCAGGGTTGAGTGGTAGGATTGTACAGGTGTGCCCTCCGGATTGGTATGTGTGCAGCCTGGGGTGTGGGAGAGCACCCAGCCCCCGCCCCTTCCCCGTCAAGGGTTTGCCCCTTTGTCCCCTTCCTCATCAGCCCTGCCTCTCTCACTCATGCCTGTCCCACTCACTGTGCTCCCCAGTGGCGCCTTCGCGGTCCCTGGAGCCCCCCGAGGAACCCCTGCAGACGCGTCTGCACCGCCTAGTCAACCCCAACTACTACGGCTACCAGGATGCCCCCTGGCGGATCTTCTTGCGCAAAGAGGTACCCGGCCAGGGTGGAGCCAAAGCCGGGGCTGATGGGGGCAGGGCCCCCTCCCTAGCAGAGAGCGGGGAGGAGGGGCGGGAGTGGGGGCACAGGAGCCTGGTCTGAGCCAGAGGGCAGAGTCAGAGCCAGGGGCCCTGGTGTTATGGAGCCAGCCGTATCTGGCTGGGGGTGGGGCCGAGTGTGAGGCACAGTGAGGGGACTATCCAGAGGGCCTCACGGGAGCCCCGATCCCGCAGGTGTTTTATCCCAAAGACAGCTACAGCCACCCTGTGCAGCTGGACCTCTTGTTCCGGCAGGTGAGGACTTCTCTTCCCTTTCTGGCTCGGTGTACTCATCAGGGCAATGGGTACATAGACTAGCCGTCTGCCGATTTCACTTTTGTACTCTTAGATTTGGGGTCCTTGACCACAGTGAGGATGGGAGGTTGTTCTAGTGAATTTCCCTCCCTCATGGACAAGGTCAGCAAGCCCACGGTTCGATTTAACCAGACACACGGATTGTCTGCGTTAGATGGGACTCAGAAGTCAAATCCGAGCCCTACCATGTGGATGAGGAGACTGAGGCCTAGGAAGGGCAGCACTGGTTTTGGAAAAGAGAAAGGGGAGGGTCCTTAGTAAACGAGATCTGATTCACACAGATGACCCCACTGCTCTACCAATAGGACCCTCTACATTCCCACTCACCCTGGAACCGTGCAGCCTGAGTTCCCAGCTGGGGTGAGGGGGGTCCCACGAGCTCCCTGTGTTTGGCCCCTTCCCACAGATCGTCCACGACACGCTGTCCGAGGCCTGCGTGCGCATCTCCGAGGACGAGAGGCTCAAGATGAAGGCCCTGTTTGGTACCACAGGGGGAGGGAAGGGACGTTGCTGGCACAGCCAGCCAAAGCCAAGCCGGCCCTTTCCAGAGGACGGACCCAGCCCCATTTGCCTCCCAGACACCCCTGGCCTCTTCCATGGCCAGGCTGCCACTCTGAGTTCAGTTTTGCCTAACACAGCGTGTGGCCCTAGTCATCCTGTCTGTCCCTGGATCTTAGTTTCCCAGTGTAGACAGTGAGGACACACTTTTCCAATACGTTCTTGCTGGGTGTCAGCCTCCCTCCCTGCAATGTGGGCTGGCGGGGGAGGGGAGAGACCCATCCCTGACCTGACCTGGCATCCCTCAGCCCAGAACCAGCTGGACACGCAGCGGCCGCTGGCAACAGAGAGTGTGAAGCGGGCCGTGGTCAGCACCGCACGCGACAGCTGGGAGGTCTACTTCTCCCGCCTCTTCCCAGCCACGGTGCGAGCCCCCTGCCAGCCCCTGCTCACCCAGAGGCTTCAGGGATGAGGCTAGGAGACTCTCACATGTCCCTTATCCCCACCCCAGGGCAGCGTGGGCACTGGCGTGCAGATCCTAGCTGTGTCCCACACGGGCATCAAACTCCTGCGGATGGTCAAGGGCAGCCGGGAGGCTGGTGGGCAGCTGCAGGTTCTGCGCACGTACAGGTGACCGGGAGGCAGGCAGGCGAGAATGGGGTCAGCTGGAGACGGGGTTAGCGGACTGGCATTAGCATTTCCTCACTGACTCTTTCCCAGCCAGTTACCGAGTGCCTGTGATGTGCCAGGCTCTGTGCCAAGCCCTATAAGCAAGCCCGTTTTAGAGATGGGGAAACCGAGGCTCAGTGAGAAAAGTTGCTCTCAGGTCAGCCAGGAAGCGGATGAGCTAGGAGCCCATTATTACCCTCTCCTGCCTTTCAGACCACACCTCAGCCCTGCCCTCACAGAGCTCACTGTGCAGCGAACGGTGTCTGTGTTGTGAACAGCCAAATTTTAGTGCAGCCGGGAAGGGAAGGGTGTTCTGACATAAGACCTCACTGAGTCCTTGGGCCCCCTCCCCTGCCAGCAGCCCCTTTTGTTCTCTGTCACACAAGGACAGGAGTAGAGCCTTGTTCATCGGTCGCGTGAAAGATGCAGAGAACTTGGTCAGTGGGTGAAAGAGATACGTGTGTGGGCAAAACCAGGGGGGTTGGATCAAGAGGCAAAAACAGAAAGAGAGAAAGGCAAAGGGTAGTGAGGGCTGGAGTGTCAGTTCAAAGGGTGATGAGAAGTGAGCTGGAGCCACAGGCAGGATGGGGAGGGGAGGCTGGGCAAGTTCTCAGGTCCCCCGGTGGCAGGGGCAGGGGGGCTGAGGCGGGGCTGGGCTTTGGGAATGGTACAGGGCAGAATGAGAAGGATGGGTGGGGAAGAGGGCACCTCTGGCCAGGGAGCCCTGCCTCCATGCCACTTTCCCGTTCTCCAGCTTTGCGGATATCCTGTTTGTGACCATCCCCTCCCAGAACATGCTGGAGTTCAACTTGGCCAGCGAGAAGGTCATCCTCTTCTCAGCCCGAGCCCACCAGGTCAAGACCCTGGTGGATGACTTCATCCTGGAGCTGAAGAAGGTCAGGATCGCCCTACAGATGCCCCCCTCCTCAGGTGCTGGGCCCCTGGCCCCAGTGGGGAAGGTGGGGCCAGGGGCCTCACCATCAGGTGAGGGATGGAATGGGTAAGCCCTGTGCATGGACTCTGGGGCCTGGGTTCATCTGATTCAGGTCTCCAGTGGTTTACACGGCCCCCCTTCTACTTGTACAACGCCCTTTCCTCTCTCACCTGGGGAATGTTCCCTTCCCTGATGAATCAGGAAGGAATATCTATGGAGGAGAGGAGCAGGGGAGTGGCCCCAGGCTTCTGGGAGGAGGGGGATGGGACTGCAGCCCCTCACCCTGCCCCTGGCTGACGCAGGACTCAGACTACGTGGTCGCAGTGAGGAACTTCCTGCCCGAGGACCCGGCCCTGCTGGCCTTCCACAAGGGCGACATCATTCATCTGCAGCCCCTGGAGCCACCTCGAATGGGTCAGGGCCGTGGGACGGAGCGGCTACGGGAGGGGGAGGCTGGGCAAGGGGGCCTCCCTCCAGGTGCTGATATAGACTTCACCCCCAGGCTACAGTGCCGGATGCGTGGTCCGCAAGAGGGTCGTGTACTTGGAGGAGCTGCGGCGCAGAGGCCCTGACTTTGGTGGATATCCCCGATCCCCCCGGTCCGGTCTCCAATGCTCCCAAACCTGGAAAAGCTAAACAGTTTTCCCCGGTTTCATGCACTCACACCGCAGATGCTCTGTGGGGGTTTCTCGGTGCCCCAGGGGGGTCTGGCCCGGCCAGGTCTCCTCGGGTGCCTGCTCTGGCCAGCCAGGTCCTCCTGGTGGCCACGTAGCCCAGCTCTCTGCCTCCATATCTGGATGTGGGGTCTCCATGAGTATTCGTGTTCCCACGCATGTGGCCCAGGTCTCTCTCTCTCTGCCTGGGAGTCTACAAGCATCGTGTTTTCTGCTCCATCTCCCGCTGAGGGAGTGTCTTCCCTTCCCCTGTTTCCTCGTCTACAGATAGGCTCCGTGACATGCCTCCCTCACAGAGCACTGAGGCAGGGTCAAGAAGGTGCTCAAGTATACCTAGAGGGTCCCCTGAGTCCCAAGACGAGACCCTCCTGTTTGTCTCAGACCCTTTACCTCCCCCCCCCCCCCCACCAGGCTGGAGGTTTGGGACCATCCACGGGCGTGTGGGCCGCTTCCCTTCTGAGCTGGTGCAGCCTGCGGCCGCCCCTGACTTCCTGCAGTTGCCAGCCGAGCCTGGCCGGGGCCGTGCTGCTGCGGTGGCCGCTGCGGTGGCCTCCACGGCTGCCGCACGGGAGGTGGGCCGCAGGAGGGAGGTGAGACCGGCAGGGCCAGGTGATGGGGCTGAGACAGCGGAGGTGGGTGGGTGGTGGTCAGCCCGACTGTGGAGGTGGACAGGAGCAAGGTCGTCCTGGCCGGGACAGGGCGAACTTGGTAGGGTTAGCCAGATGTGTGACCCATGGCATCCCACCAGAGGGGGTTGGAGGTGTGGCCAAATGGGGTAAGGATGGTGGGGGTCAGCAGAAGGGTTGTGATGAGGCCCGTGGGGCAGGACCAGCCTGGGGGCCAGCAGGTGGTCGACCTGGGAGGGGGTGGGGCCAGCCGAATGGGGCAGGGTCAGCCTTGTGGAATGGAACCAGTGAGGAGCGGAGTGAGGTAAAACTAAGAAGTGAGGGGCAGGGTCAGCTAGGACTAAGCAGCTGGGGAGGCCAACCCCAGGATGGGATGTGTATGGTGGGGGTGGGGGCAGATGTGGCAGGGCTGGGGGGCAGGGGGTCAGCTGGACATGTGGTAGGTGTGACCAGGCAGAGGGTGCCAGGACAAGTGAATGGCGGTGGGGCCAGATCAGGTGGGGTGGGGGGCAGCCTGAGAGGGTCTGGCCAGAGTCATCCTTGAGTGTGACCAGGTGTGACCGGGTGTGGCAGGGCAGGCCCTCTTAGCTCTGGCCCTCCCGCAGGGTCCCCCAGTCAGGGCTGGCTCCCCTGACCGTGCGGAGGACGGCCTGACTCTCCCACCGTACACGATGCTTGAGTTTGCCCAGAAGTATTTCCGAGACCCTCAGAGGAGACCCCAGTGAGTGGTGGCCCCACCCCTTATCCTCACTCTGAGGAGGGGAGGGTCTTTCTGGGGCTTCTCCCAGCCATCCAAGGCGGGGAGACCCCACTTCTGGCAGGGGGATGAGAAACCACCCCGATGTGAGGTCCGCCTGCGGCCTCCGCTTCTGGGAGCCATGGGAGCCTTCGTGCCTGGTTGACTGACATTGGGTCAAGAACATTCTGTGTGGGAAAAGGATGTAGCCAAAGGCTCGGAGACAAGACTTGTCAGTAGCACCTGTTTCCTGTTGCAGGGATGGCCTCAGGCTGAAATCCAAGGAGGGTCGGGAGTCTAGAACCTTGGAAGACATGCTTTGCTTCACCAAGGTGTCCAGCCCCAGGCCTGTTTCCCCATCTGTAAAATGATGATGCCAGAGCCCCCTCCCAGGCCCCTCAGGCAAACAGTCTTGTCCTCAGTGGGACCCCTCCCAGCCCTCAGCAGCCTAAGGGCCTGGATTCCTCCCAGGAGCAGCATCCCTCCCACTGTCAAGCCTGTCTCCTTTTTTGTGAGGGGGACTCTCCTGTCTTGTGTGGCCCTCCTCTTTCTGACTTCTCCGTCCGCCATCATGACACGGACCCTCCCTCCCCCCACAGACCCCACTCCAGGAATCTCTCATCGAGCTCAGCGACAGCAGCCTCAACAAGATGGCCACCGACATGTTCCTAGGTGTGGGGTTGGGACTGTGGCCAGGGCCTTGGGTCAGGGGGGATCCAGCACTGTGTGACCCTGTTCATCCCACTTCTCTGGCCCTCAGAGTCTTCCCCTCTCCTCAACTCAGACCTGGGGACCCTTTAAGGGAAGAGGAGCCTCCCAGCTGCCTTTGGCCATGGCCTCCCAGGGACAGACCCAACCTTGGGATGCCATGGGGTGAGTGGGCAGCTGGGTGTCTGGTGGCCTAAGTGGGACAGGTCTTTCCTACAGCTGTGATGAGGTTCATGGGCGATGCCCCGCTGAAGGGCCAGAGCGAACTGGACGTGCTTTACACCCTCCTGAAGGTCAGTCCAGCCGATTTTGTCAGATGCTTCCTTTCCTGCTGTGTGGCTCAGTTTCCCCATCTGTCAACCAAAGTTTCAGGACACGGGGGTGGGAAGCCCAGAGAGGAGTACATCCTGCAGGTGGGGTGGGGGCTGGGGAAGGGACCCCAGGCTTCTCTCCAGGAGCTCACCCTGTTCTCGTGTGCCTGATGTGTGTGGTGTGGGCCCTGGCATGGCCTCGGCATGTGACCTGGCCTGCCCTCCTTCAGCTGTGTGGGGACCATGAAGTCATGCGGGACGAGTGTTACTGCCAGGTTGTGAAGCAGATCACAGACAACACCAGCACCAAGCAGTGAGTGAGCTGGGCCTTTACCTCTGCCCTCTTGTCCCCACTCTGTGTCCTTGCTCTAGGAGGGGCCAGTTCAGCCTCTCACCTCCCCAGGCCTTCCCTCCTGATTCTCCCCCCTCATTCTCTCCTTCACTCAGTAGGCAGAGTACACGTACTTCGAATTGCCGGGTCTGGGACAAGACCCGTCGTCCTCTGAGAAGCCGTTGTCCTCTGAGCTTCAGTTTCCTCCTTTGTAAAATGGCAGGAGTAATGTGTATGTCCAGGTTCCTGGTTGCACGCGACAGACGCCCAGTTCAAGCTGGTTTAAGCAAAAGAGTTCAGGTGACTAAAAAGTCCAAACGTGGATTCAGGCATAGCTGGATCCAAGGGTCATTAGGAAGCAGTCTTTCTCTATATTCCGGATCTGCTTCTCTCTGTGTTGATAGCGTTCTTTTTTTTTTATTTTTTTAAAAAAATTTTTTTTTCAACGTTTTTTATTTATTTTTGAGACAGAGAGAGACAGAGCATGAACGGGGGAGGGGCAGAGAGAGAGGGAGACACAGAATCAGAAACAGGCTCCAGGCTCCGAGCCATCAGCCCAGAGCCTGACGCGGGGCTCGAACTCACGGACCGTGAGATCGTGACCTGGCTGAAGTCGGACGCTTAACCGACTGCGCCACCCAGGCGCCCCTGTGTTGATAGCGTTCTTAAGTAGTATCTCCAATATGCTGGTAAGATACCAGCTCTGGAGACGCATTTTCCAGCTCAGTAATCCTAGGGAAAGCAAGATTGACCCAATATTTGCAGCAAAAATGACCCAATCCAATCTTATTGGCTTACTTGGTCCCGTGGCCATTCCTGAGTCAGCCACAATGGCTGGAGGATACAGAGATTTGATTGGCTGGTACTGGGCCAAATATTTGTCCCTAAACCAATCACCATATCCAAAGGAAGACCGAACCCTTAATTGGCCAGACCTGGACCAGACCCTACCACTGCTCCTCACGGTCCCAGCAGGCACCCCCTTGCCCTCCTTCAAGGACCTTCACCCAGGAGCCTCCACAGAGGGATTCTACCGGGGAATCCTTGTGGGGCGTGTGTGTGTGCGCGCGCGCGTGTGTGTGTGTGCACGCGTGCGTGCATGTCCGGCGTGTCACGTCAAGGGCCTCATCTCCTACTTTCCCTGTCTCCCACCCTGGCTTCCCGAGCAGATCGTACCTCCTGCGTGGCTTTGGGGCCCACCCGCCCTCCTGTCACTGGCCAAGGAGGAGCATCCTCACAAGACAGGAGCTGCCCGAGAGCCAAAGAACTCCAGCCCCGTCCTGGAGACTCCTGGCATGGCCCTCCAGGGCTGTGGCCACCCGCAGCGTGTCCCTGTGTGTGTGTGTTCCTGCAGGGACAGCTGCCAGCGAGGCTGGAGGCTGCTGTATATCGTGGCTGCCTACCACAGCTGCTCCGAGGTCCTCCAGCCACACCTTGTTCGCTTCCTCCAAGATGTGAGCCGGACTCCGGGCCTGCCCTTCCAGGGTGAGGGGCCTGTCTTCGTGGGGATTGGCTGGGAAGCCAGCCGCGGGCGGAAACGCAGAGGGCTTGGTCCCTCACATGCACATGTTTACTCGTATTAATTCTGTCCCCAAACACTTGCAGGGGTCCCGCAGGGGCTGATGTGATGGGTTATCCGATCTAACGCAGAGAGTGGCATGTCAGGGAAGACTTCCTGGAGGAGGTGTGGCCCTGGGTAGTGAGCACATGGAAGGGATTTCTAGGTGGACTGAGTGGCAGGAGCAAAGGCCTAGAGGTGGGCATGTGTGGCATGTGGGAGAAGGAAGGAGGCGGCAGGGCCTGGAGTATGGGGCGAGGCCCTGCTTCTCTGGCCACTGCAAATCAACAAGGGTCTTGGGTGGGTCTGGGCAGGGGTGAGGCCCAGCCGGTGGCAGGGTCTCAGCCTCTCTACTCTAAAAGTATGGAGGGAAGGGGCCGGTCCTCGGCCTTACCCCCACCCTTGTTTCCGAAGCAACCCCTGGATTTCCCCTTAAAAACGTTTAGGGCTCTGTGGTCCTCATGGCAGTCATGAAGAAGATAGGAAGCCTCAGTTTGTCTGCCTCTGAATCCTCTCTCTCTTTTTTTTTTCAGTTTATTTATTTTGAGAGCGTGCACACAAGCAAGGGAGGGGCACAGAGAGAGAGAGAGAGAAAGAGAGAAAGAATCCTAAACAGTCTCCGTGCTGTCAGCACAGAGCCCTATGTGTAGCTCCATCCCATGAATCCCATGAGATCACGACCTGAGCCAAAACCAAGAGTCGGACATTTAACTGAAAGAGCCACCCAGGCGCTCCATGAATCATCCTCTTCGATTTGGTTAACATTCCCAGAGTCTAAGATGAATAGACCCAGCTCCATGAGGCAGGGCTCCCAGACCCACGAAGACAGCAGAACGTGCCCTAGAACTCTTGCCTCGACCTCCCCAGAGCAGGGTGAGGGCACATTTAATACAGAGAAACTTGGTGGACTCTTCTGCCCTGGACTCTGAGTGAGGGAGGGCGGTTGGCAAGGGGGTCTCAGCTGGCAGGGGCACAACCACATTACCATAGCCACGCAGCCTGTTGGGGACATACCCCCCCCAGTCAACAGCTGCAGGTGACGGCTATTTCCAAGGCTCCTAGGCAGCCAAGGGGACTGTGGGCTAGCCAAAAGGCTTTAACCACGTGAGCTGTGGGTTCGAATGCAGCTCTTACACTCCAGCTCTCAACCTTGGGCAAATCACCGTCCCTCCCTGAGCTGCTTCCTCGGCTACCAAACAGGAGAGTAAATGCCCCATAGGCCGTGGAGAGAAGCCAGTGGGCTCATGGCTGGTGGCCAGAAGAGCCTCTTTGCCCCGCTGCCTACCCCGGGCAAGGCCTTGACTCCCTGTTTCTGTAGGGATTGCCAAGGCCTGTGAGCAGAACGTGCAGAAAACCTTGCGCTTCGGTGGCCGTGTGGAGCTCCCCAGCAGCATGGAGCTTCGGGCCATGCTGGTGAGCATGGAGTGGGGGGTGGGGGGTGGGGGGTGGGGGCACGTCAGGATGAGTGTGAGACATGAGCCCTGTCCAGAGACCCCGTGTGCACTCACTGCTCAGAGATGTGCCGTCAGGCCCTATCAGGTCCAGGTGCACAAGTGTTCCTGCACAAGCCTGTCCAGAGCCCCGTGGCTCAGGGACTAACATTGGCAGGGGACAATTGCTGGCCCGGGTCCCAAGTCCTAGCCTCTCTCATCTCCTCCCTTCTCTTTGTCCCAGGCGGGCCGCAGTTCCAAGAGGCAGCTCTTTCTTCTCCCCGGAGGCCTTGAACGCCACCTCAAAATTAAAACATGCACCGTAAGTGAGGGAACGTTTCTGGCAGGCAGGTGCTGGAGGGGTCGGGGCACCTCAGCCTCTGGGGTGGACCTGGCTCAGAGTCGTACTGCAGAGGCAGAATTTGAACCCTGAGTCTCTCAGACTCCAAAAACGGTGCTCCTTCCCTGCATGAGGCTGATTGGCAGTCCTCAGAGGATCCTTTGTGTCCCTGCAGAGGGCCTGAGGAACTCTGTGCCTGGGCTCCCGGGGCCTGGGTGGACTAGGAGGACAGAGATCAGCTTGGCTGGCACAGCCTCACCTTCCTCCCTGCAGGTGGCCCTGGACGTGGTGGAAGAAATCTGTGCTGAGATGGCTCTGACTCGCCCCGAGGCCTTCAGCGAGTACGTCATCTTCGTTGTCACCAACCGAGGTGAGCGGTCAGGAGGACTGAGCACACTGGGCCCGGCCTTGTAAGGCCCAGATCAGATACCACTTCCTCCAGGAAGCCCTTGCTGCCTTGTGTAAGACATTTCCTGGGCGCCAAGCACCCCCAGCTCTGTACGTTTGTCTTGCCTACCAGACCCGAAGTTCATGGAGGACTGTGCCCTCCCTGACTCCTGCCTCTGCCCTTTCGGGCCTGTTCAGCCGGGAGCATGTGTGCCCTGCCCTCAGGGAGCTTATATCCTATTTTTTTTCCTTTTTTTTTTTTAAATTTGAAAGATTGAGAGTGTGAGCAGGGGAGAGGCAGAGAGAAAGGGAGACAGAATCTGAAGCAGGGTCCAGGCTCCGAGCCATCAGCACAGAGCCCCACACGGAGCTTGAACTCACGAACTGTGAGATCGTGACCTGAGCCAAAGTCGGACGCTCGACCGACTGAGCCACCCAGGTGCCCCACACACAGTCGGGATTTAAACCCCAGCAGATTGGCCTCAAGAGTCGGGGCTTTATCGTCATGACACGTCCCTTCTTCAGTACGATGTTACTGAAGATACGGGATGGGGAGCAGAAATGTCAATGCAAGAAGGAAAAACTGAAACGTCCCTCACAGACTCAGATCCCCTCACTGGCAGGCCCCAGTCCTCCCCACCCTCCGCCCGTTCCAGGAACCCGGCGAGAGGTCTCTCCTGAAGGAGTTCTGGAGAAAGGCACCCATCGGTCTCATGACCTGAGGTCTGTTGTGCTTCTCCTTGTCCCCAGTGTCCTCTGGGAGGGGGCTGGGCTTCCTTTGAGCAGAACCCAAGGCACTTTCCAAGACCTAGGTGGGCTGCAGCTTTGACTGGAGTTATTCCCATCCCTGGTCATCGACGTTCCACAAACACTGGGCACCCTGTTCCACAAACATGCTCTGCTTTAGGGAGGACTCCGTGTCCTGGAGTGGGGCCGCGGCCTCGCCGGGGGTCTGCACATAGGCTGTCCGCCCGCCCCCGGCTCTCCACAGGCCAGCACGTGTGCCCGCTCAGCCGCTGTGCCTACATCCTGGACGTGGCCTCGGAGATGGAGCAGGTAGACGGTGGCTACATGCTCTGGTTCCGGCGTGTGCTCTGGGATCAGCCACTCAAGTTTGAGAATGAGCTTTATGTGACCATGCACTACAACCAGGTCAGCGCGTGTGGTCCACTCTGCTGCTCTGGAACCTTCCAGGCGCCCCCGTGTGAAGTCAGACTGCACAGCCTTGGCATCTGGTGCCTTCGTATTTCCAGCCCCATTTCTAGCCCTGATGCCCAGGCTCCCTTGCATGGACTCTGCGGTGCGGTCTGACCATGTCGCCCTCACTACCTAATTCGTGGGCCTTTCCGCCCGCCATCGCTCCATCTGCCCTGTGATCCCTGCACTTGTGCTCACCTAAGTCCTCGCTGCCAGGGCCGCCCCAAACAGCACGTCTTCCACGAGGCGGCTCTGACTTCCCCTTTCCTCCTGACTTCCTCCTCTGAATGCACGATCTGTCCCTTGTCTAAACGCCCGACCAGCTCTTGCTGGCATTGTTATTTTTGTCTTCGTGTTATTCCCTTTTGAGATTCAGGTAAGTCAGGACCATGGAGTTTACAAAACCTGGGTTCTCCCCTCCCGTGCTCACATTGGTGGGAGGGATCGGACAGAGGGCTCACGTTTTTGTCGAGCTGGTGCCAAAGCTTCCGCTATTCCAGGTACAGAATACTGCCACTCAGCCTTCACGGCCTCATGCTGTGGCTGTTGACGACCAGCCCCGTGCAGCCGGGTACGGGGTTAGTGAAGCTGCCGCCTACGGGCCAGCAGCATCCCTTGGGAACTTGGGAGGATGCAGATCCTCTAGTCCTGCCCCAGATCGAGTGTATCGGGGTCTCGCGGTGCTCCCCAGCATGCACAACTGGTGCGTGCCCAGTTTTCAGAAACCCCGGACCCCTGGCCGTTCCTGAATGCTGCATGCAGGTATCCACGACACTCTTTCCCGGCCACTGTGGGGACTCCCACAGGGGCTTCGATGCCATGGCCCCCACAGCTCACCCTCACGTGCCTATTCCCCAAAGCCCAGGGAGGGGGCAGGCTGCCCCAGCCCCGAAGCCAGTGGGACTGGAACTATTAAAATTGCACGTGTCCCCACCTTCCCCTCACGAAGGCAGGAGCGCATGCCTGCCTGCAGGCCCTTGTGGAATTCTCCCCCACAGGTCCTGCCCGACTACCTGAAGGGCCTCTTCAGCAGCGTGCCGGCCAGCCGGCCCAGCGACCAACAGTCGCAGCAAGTGTCCAAGCTGGCTTTGCTGCAGCACCGGGCCAAGGACCACTCCTACCTGCCCAGCGTGTGAGCACCTGCCCACCTGTCAGCCTCCTCCCCCCGCAGCCCCCCACCATCCCTCAGGCCCTGGGCCCTGCTCTTGCACCGGTGTCTGGGAAGCTGGCTGGGAAGGAGCGGCTGGCCTGGGTCTGGGGCTGAAATCTTTAGCCTCGCAGCGTGAGCTGGGACTCGGCCTCCTTCCACAATAGGTTGCTTCGGGCTGGTATTCATAGCTCAGAGAAAACGGAATGATCAAAAAGCTTTTGAGATACACGCACCCTGTGGCCACAGAAGCGTTCACCTCAGTGTCACCTACAACAGCAACCCCAACCCCTGACAACAGGAGGTTCCTTAAATAAATTCTGGGGCGTCCGGCAGCCTTTAAGCCGACGTCCCCAAAGAGGTGATGAATCACTCATCCTAAGACTTTTGGTCTCAGAATATTTTTACTCCCTTAAAAATAGGACCCCAAAGAGCTTTCATGTACGTGGGTTGCGGTATCAATATACTTACCCACGTCAAAGTTGAAATTGATTTATTTAAATATTGATTTCTTATTTGAAAAATAAGTCTAATGTGTTATGCTCGAACATGAATAATTGTATGTTGTAATAACGTGAGAAGTGAGGATAACTCAAGTAGTGTAAATTCATATTACGCGTTAATGCAAACAACTTATAAAAAGCTGTATTTTCCAAAAAGAATTTAGTGAGAAGAATGGCAACGGTTTTCCATTTTGCAGATCGCTTTACCAGCTGGCTTAACGGAAGGCCGTTGGATTCTCAGATGTGCTTTTGCACTCAGTCTGCAGGGATCTCACATGTCATGTGGCCTCTGGCAAATTCCCCTGCACATTTGTGAGAGAACGGGAGAAGAAAAGGCCAAATAACGTCTTAGCATTATTAGGCAGGTGGCTTTGACCTCCCAGACCCTCAGCCACACTTCGAGAACCCCTGGGACGAATAATAGTAAAGGTAACGTAGGTACAGTGTATGTCCAGGAGCTTGTAATACAGTAAGTGCTCAATATGTAAAGCTCTTTTTTTATTATAATTTTAAGCAAAAGGCCAAGGAATCACATAAAGCTATAACCCCAGTCCTGGAAAACAAAAATCTCACTGAGTTTTCCTTTTTGGAAGGCACTCTGCCTGCGTTACCTCAGGTCATCTTCCCAACTACACTGTATTTTCCCCCTTTACAGATGGGAAAACTGAGGCTCACAGAGGTTATCGGGCTCACTGAAGCTTACCCAGTAAATCGTGGGGAACTGGAATCCAAACCTAGGGAGGCCAGGTCCAGATGCCAGGCCTTTACCCGAGCAGTATAAAGAAGGAAAGCTGTTGCCCCAGGGGTCTCTTGGGGGAAGGAGGCTCCCCAGACTTTCTCCCAACCTTTCCCCAGTCTGTAGCCCAGGGCAGCTGGGATGGGCTGGCATTGCTGTTGGTGTTTCTCAGATGCCCCAAGAGGCAAAAGGGGGCTTCCCCGAGAGAGCCAGCATGTGTCCGAGAGAAAGGACTGGAGTAGGGGGTCTGATGGCCCTAGGGGTCCAGCCTGGGACCCAGTGCTTCCCTGCCCCATCTCTGACCAGCTGCTGGTGGTTGCTCTGCCTACCCTGCTATTTCCCCCACCCTTGTGCATCTCACCCCTGTGGCCTGGGCTTCTCTTCGGGGATCGGGGCTACAAAGGACTGACGCACCTTGGGTCCAAGCTTCGGCCCCCCAGTTCGCCGAGTCACTGTGTGACCGAGGACTAGTCGGGGACCTTCTCAGAACCTCAGTTCCCTCTTCTCCAAACAGGGAGCCTAGTGGTACCAGCCAGGGTTATGGAGCGCCTGCTGTGTCCCAAGACACTGAGTGAGCACTTGACAGCCAGCATTTAGCCTTCCAGGGAGGGTGCAAAGATCACATCCATTTGGCCTAACCCTGCCCCGCGGTGAGGATGGGCTGAGGCCCTGCACGGAGCACGCGGGGTGGTGGCCACTCAGGATCGCTTTTCCCCCCACGTGCAGGCGAGAGGTCCAGGACTACATCCCGGCCCAGCTCTACCGCACCATGGCTGGCTCGGCCTGGCTCAACCTGGTCGGTCAGCACCGGCAGCAGACGCAGGCGCTCAGCCCCCACCAGGCCCGTGCCCAGTTTCTGGGTAAGAGTCTGGGGCCGGGGGAGATCATCACGGGGTGCTCTACTGATGAGGGGGCCCGGAGGGTGGGGACGGAGGCACCTTTTTCTTCGCACCAAGGCATTTTCGGTGCCAGCCAAGCTGAGCGCCTGCCCAGAGAGAACACTTTTCTAAAATTGCCATCAAGGCAGCACCTAGGCTCTGGGTGGCCCTGGGCAGCTGGGGCGGCTGGAGAGGTGGGGGGAGCCCCGGGGCGAGGACCCATATGCTGGACACAGCCGGGGGGAAACTCAGGCTGCAGGTTGGCCCTGGCCGCCGCGCTGACCGACCGCCCCCCTCTCCCCACACCAGGCCTCCTCAGCGCCTTACCCATGTTCGGCTCCTCCTTCTTCTTCGTCCAGAGCTGCAGCAACGTGGCCGTGCCGGCCCCCTGCATCCTTGCCGTCAACCAGAACGGCCTCAACTTCCTCAGCACCGAGACCCATGTGAGTGGCCTGAGCCTGGCCCTGCCCCTCGTCCCCTTCTCCTCTGAGCCGCACTGCCTTCCGGGGGGGCGGGCGAGCTGTGTGGCCGCGTGACCTCAGGCAACATCTCTTCCCCACCGCGAGCCTCACTTGTCCATCTGGAACATGGGGATAGTGGTGCCCGCCCCACGGGGCTGCGGTGAAGGTGAAAGGTCAACCGTGAAAAGCGCTCCAACAGCGCGCAATCTGCTCAGGCTGCTGTGACCAAGGTCCGCACACCGGGGGCTCCAACAACAGACATTCATTTCTCGCTGGTCTGGAGGCCGGAAGTGGGGGACCAAGGTGCTGACAGGGGTGGTTTCCTCTGAGGCCTCTTTCCTTGGCCCGTAGATGGCCGCCTTCTCCCCGTGTCCTCACGTGGCCCTTTCTCTGTGTGCACACCCTTGGTGTCTTCCTCTTCTCGTAAGGGCACTGGTCAGGTTTGAATTGAGCTCACCCTGACCGCCCCCATTTCAACTTCATTTCCTCTTGAAAGGCCTTGCCTCCAAACACAGTCACATTCTGAGGGGCTGGGGGTTAGGACTTTATTTGGAGGTGATTCTAGGAGATGCTGGAGTGAGGAAATGAGACCAGGAAGGGACCCCTCACACACCTTGGGAACGCACCTTCTGGAAGAGTGTGTTAGCAGCAAGTGGCCCCTGTGGGGACTGGCGCTCAGTTGAGCTGGGGGCCTAGGAGATAGCATGGAACACGCCCTTGGAGGATGCCCTCTGTTCTGGGGGCGAGGGAGCTGGGGTATCTCCCTGCCGTGTCGCCCTCTGTCATTAATCAAGGCATTAACTCTCATCGCTCTGGCTTTCCCTGCTTGTGCTCCGAGTTTGCTCCTGGGGGCAGAAAGAAAGCTCCAGACAAAGAGTGGCAGGTGTTAAGAAGCAGCTTTGATGTGAGGGTCAGGGCACCACTGGCATTTACTCACCCTCGGATCCCAAGCATTCAGGACAGTGCCTGGCATGCTGTTAGTGTTTGTTGAAGTCCAGAGAGGTAAAGCAACTTGCCCCAGGTCACCCAGCAAGTTGCCGGGGAACTGCTACTCCAGCCGAGACTTGCCTCCTGCTGATGTGATCTCAGGGGAGAGGCAAGCAGGGGTGAGACTGTCCCACCCACAAGCCTGTCTCCTCCCCTCCCCCTCCAGGAGCTGATGGTGAAATTCCCCCTAAAGGAGATCCAGTCCACTCGGACCCAGCGACCCACGGCCAGCTCCAGCTACCCGTATGTGGAGATCGCCCTGGGGGATGTGACAGCCCAGCGCACCATGCAGCTACAGCTGGAGCAGGTGACGGAGCCCCGGCACCCAGGCCTTGTCACCCGGCCCCTCCCTTCATTCCACTCACCACGCTCTCTGCTGGGCCTGGCTGTATAGTAGGTCAGGTCCTGGCCATGCCCCAGACAGCGTCCAGCCCAGTGCTGGGGACAGATCTAACCCAACTGAGCATAGAACTGCAGGTCATTAGGGTGGTCTCCCAGTGAAGCGTCTTGGCAGGGAAAGAAGGGCCTAGGTTATTTGCAGTATATTGAGGAGTTTGATGGGGAACAGGGGAGACACGGGCAGGGCAGGGGAGGTCTTGAAAGTCCTTAAATGCCAAGCTAAGAATCTGGGACATTCTCCTGAGGGCACTAGAGAGCCAGCCATAGAGGGTTGTTGAGAGGCAGAGACACAGGAAGTTTGAGGAAGTTCACGTGGACTGAGGCTTGGAAGATGGATGGTGGGGTCTGGGATTGAAGGGAGGGAGGGGGAGTCCCTGTGTGATAGACAAGGAAACTCAGGTTCACCTGCCCTGTACCTTCCCATATTTGCAGCAATTATGGCTGCTCCTTAGAAAGCATGGCTGACAGGCTCCTTTCCAAGTCTCATACCCATGGAGTGAGAGTTCGTACCCCATTGAGAGAGAAGACTGAAGCCGAGGGACAGGTGGGATCAGGGCTAGGGCCTATGCACAGCTGCCCTTGCCAGCCTCCCACACCCCCTCAAGACCTGGGCCTAGGATCAGCCCCCACGCGAGGGCCTGCCTTGGAGGGGCTGACTTCCCAGGGCAAGAGGGAGGAACTCCCACCGCCCCAGCCCTGCCTCTGAGGGACACAACAGAGCCCTTTTGGCTCCCTGGGCCCCTTGGTGAGCCTGCAACTCAGGACCAAGCTCCCCAGTCTGCTTCCTGCCACGCCCCAATCCCACTCCCGCCAAGCTCACCACCCACCCTGGCCTTACGTTCTGGCCTAGCCTGCATCCCAGAACCCTCCTCTCTGAGCTCCCAGCACAGCGGACCTACCTTCTGCTCTTTCTTGGGCTCCTTTTTCTGCTGCCCCCTCTCCTGGATGACCTCTAAATGTTGCTGAGTCTGAGCCCTCCCTCCGGCACCCTTTCTGGCCCTGAGAAAACCGCATCTGCCGTGACAGCCCTCGTCTTTCTGTCTCCTGCTCTGACCCCTCGTCCTCTCCCCCCCGGAGACCAACAGGCCTCTCCACCTTACCTTGGAACCTTCCCGGGCACTCAGGCCCTGCCCTAGAGGTCCTTTCCATCCCTGTCCCCTCCTCTCCTCACCTCTCTGGCCTCTGCTCTCACCCCCTCCCCTCTGCTCACAGCCATGGCCTCTTCCAGCTCTCTGTTGCCAAGCTTGCCCTCCCCTCTCTGCCCCAGACCCTTTCTACTCCCTGTTCCCTCCACCCGAGTGCTCTTCCCTGGTTCGTTACAGGGCTCCCTCCCTCCTTCCCTTTATTTGAGTTTCAGCACAGACATCACTCTTTCCAGAAGCTTTCCTGAGCCTCCCCCCTGATATATCACCATCTCCACCTTGGCAGACCTCATTATGGCTTGCAGATCAGTTATTTGCTTACATACTATGTCTCCCCCACCAGAACGCCAGCCCCAAGAGGCCAGAGCTGTGGCTGTTTTGTCCGTGTTGTGTCCATAGCACAGCAGTGAGCCTGTAGTAAATGCTTAGTAAGTGGATAGTTGGATGGATGGTTGGAGGAGGCCTTTTTGGCTTTTCTACTTCCTTGCAGACCCCACTGCTGCCACTTCTGCCTCTGCCTCTGGCATGTTCGAGGTTGGGGGGACACATTCATTCAACACATAACCATTGAACATCTCTACATAGCAGGCCCTGCACTGGCTGTAGGGATACCGAAGTGACTGAGACCCCCCTCAGCCCTGACCCTCATGGAGCCCCAGGTCAGAGAATCTCTTCGGTAAACCGTGGTCAGTGCTGAGAAAGGTGTAGCTGAGCTATCTGGCATGTAATCAGCGAGGGCTTCTAAGAGGAGGTGATGTCTGAGCATAGCAGCAGCGCAGCTGACAGTCCTAGGTCCCCGTGTGGCCCACCTCTGACAGGCTATCCCTTGAAGGGATCTCAAGGGATCTGAGGTTCACCCGCCCCGCTTCTTCTCGAGCTTCAGTTTGCACACCTGTCAAATGTGCAACAATCCCAGTAAGGCCTGGCATCATAGCACGTGGGTGGCAGGGTTGGCTGGAGGACTGACTGGAGCAGAGGACGCCCATCATACGTACTCTGATCTCATTACCAGAGGTGGCCCCTCCAGGGTGGGGCAGACACTGCTGAAGTCAGCACAGAGCACTTGGGAGTGTGGCCTTGGGCCTCCTGCTACCTGGGTTCAGGTCCCCATCAGCTACCAGATGTGAGGTCTGGGGCAAGTGGCTTCATGGCTGTGTCCTCAGTTTCCTCGCCGGTGGAATGGAGTCTGAAAGTGTCTGCCTCATAGGGACACGGTGCCGACTAGAAGGGGTAAGATGCCAGAAGCTGTCAGGACAGTTACAGCTCAGTGAGTGCTGCCCTTTATGCTTACCTTCTCTCCGAGCAGCCCCTGTGCCCCCTGCCCCCGGAAGTCCCTGCGGGGATCCCACCACCACCTGGGTCTGAAAACCACACTCGGGTGGATTTGCCATAATTTTCTTCTGCCTCTTACTCCGTACCCCATCCAGGAGCCCGGAGGCTGGGCCACCGCTTATTCTAGGCTGTGGGTGCCCGTGTTGACCATGGCAACGCATAGTTAGAAACTTACCACTCATTGACTAGACTAAGATTTTTTTAATTTTTAAAGGCTTTACACGTAATAAAATCTCACGGAATCCTCACCACAACCTGTGAGGCAAGCAAGCCCTGGTAAACTGGGACCCTACTGGCCCCAGGTCACACAGATCACACTCAGCAAGGCCAGAAGCAAACCAGATGCACTTGATCTCCTGCTTACTTACCCCTTCCAGCCTATTAACCCGACAATTCTCCCTTCCGGCTCCTCACGCTCCTCCCGGGACCCTGGGGGAGGTGGGGACAAAGGTGGGAGCCACTAGTCCTCACGCCGAGGCATGAGCCGGGGAAGCATCGGCGGGGCGGGTGCGTGGACTCTCACGGTCTCTCCTGCAGGGCCTGGAGCTGTGTCGAGTGGTGGCTGTGCACGTGGAGAACCTGCTCAGTGCCCGGGAGAAGCGGCTTACGCTGCCCCCCAGCGAGATTACGCTACTCTGACCCGGCCCCCAGCCCTCCAGCTGCCCTCTGCCAGAAGGCTTGCTGTGTGGCCCCAGGGGAGTTACTGGGCCTCTCTGGGCCAGTGACCCCTGTAAGGGGCCAGACCCTTGCTGGAGGAGAGACCAAGAGGTGGTAGGAGGAATGACCTAAGTCCCCGGGGAACCTGAAATGACAGATGCAGAGTTGGGATGGAATTGCAGTGTGCGAACTTGAGTCAGATAACAGGAGGAACTTCCAAAGGCGGGGCTGTGGGGCCCTCTGTCACATACCCACTGTGGGCCCCGCCCCTGACTCCCACCTGTGGTAGAGAAGCCCCACACCAATGGCCCAGTCAAATTGGACTTTGTGTGTGGCTTACCCACGTTCTGATGTTGAAATCTGCGCCACGACCACATCTCAGCCCCTCATGCGTCCTCCTTGAGTGCTCCCCACGCAGCCGCTCAGCTGGGATTTGTGACCCTTGGTCATTTCTATGCAAAAACGTGTGCCTGGTGGCCATTCCCCTCTCCAGCCAGTTGGCTGAGGAGCTGGAAAAGAAGCCTAAGGAAGGAGGCAGGAATTGGAGCCCCAGCTGTGCTCCTGGCTCACTACCCCTGAACAAAGCTTCCTGCAGAGACCTCTGTCCTTTCCTCTCCCTTCAGACCCCTGTCCCCCAACTCCATACTTCTTAGGTAGCCCCAACCCAGTCCCCCGTCATTGGAAGGGTCACACAAGTTTTGAGAGGGTGTAGTGGAGGGAGAGAGAAGTTTTATGTCAGGGTTGGGGAGGAAGAAGTCTGGGAAAGGCTTCCCAAAGAATGGGACATTGGGGTTGGGTTTTGAAGGATGGGTAGGAGTTTGTTAAGAATAGATGGAGGGGAGGGGAATGAACATTCCAAATGGCAAAAACAGTGTTTGTTCTCTACTGTATCCCCCAGAGCCTAGGACAATGCCTATCACAGAGTAGGCACTTGAAAAATGCTTGTTACATGAAAGAATAAATAAGTGTTGATGGAAAGTGTTGGTGCTTTGGGGAACTTGTGAAGGAGGGAAGCACTAGTCTCAGGAGAAGAAGGCCTGGCAAGTATGTGAGGGCATAAGTAGCTGGAGCCACGGTGCCCGAGGAAGGATTTATTTACTCCATCAATACCTATTTTTTTAATTAAAAAAATTTTTTTGAACATTTATTCATTTTTGCGAGACGGAATGTCAGGAGGGGGGGAGAGGCAGAGAGAGAGAGGGAGACACAGAATCTGAGGCAGGCTCCAGGCTCTGAGCTGTCAGCACAGAGCCCGACATGGGGCTTGAACCCATGGACCGTGAGATCTTGACCTGAGCTGAAGTCATACTCTTAACCAACTGAGCCACCCAGGCGCCCCTTAATTTTTTTTAATGTTTATTTTATTTTGGCGCGTGCGCGAGAGAGAGACAGAGCATGAGCAGGGGAGGGGCAGAGAGAGAGGGAAGAAGACACAGAATCCACAACAGCCTCCAGGCTCCCAGATGGCAGCACAGAGCCCAATGCGGGGCTCTAACTCACAAACCACAAGATCATGATCTGAGCCGAAGTCGGTCGTTTAACCGACTGAGCCACCCAGGTGCCTCTCTATCAGTACCTGTTAAGCACCTACTGTGTCCTAGCCAGCTGCCAAGCCATGGGAGTTGCTCACAGTTAAAGAACCATACGCCATGACAAAATCTGGGAGTGGGAGCTAGCTAGCTGATGAGGGGAGGGAGCAGCATGTACAGAAACCCTGGAGGGGACATCACCAGTGGAGGACTTGAGGCTGAAGAGGCCAGCAGGGGGTATTGAGTAAGGCTTGCTACGCTAAGGATGTGTGATTTCATCCCAGGAGTCACAAGGAGCCTTCAAAGGTTTTTCAGTGGGAGACGGGGGCATCTGCTCAGATCATACTTTGAAAAGATCATCCCGGCCACAGAGCAGAGTGAATGCAGGGGACAGGGAGACCAAAGTAGGGGGGAGCGGCTGTAGCATCAGCTGGGAAGCTCCGTGGTGCAGACACTGCTGGTGATGACAAGTGCAGAGGAGTTGTTATCTCTGGGGGATCGATCCAGCTGTCCCGAGACAGGAAAGGTCAAGGAACAGCCCTTCACGCACATACCGCAGGGCTGTCCCACCTTCACCCGGCAGGCTGGCTTCCCCAGAAAGCAGCCTGGCCCCGACGTGAGGAGTCCAGTGCATATAGCTGATTAGGAACATGGGGCAAGTGGAAAAGAGGAGGCCGAAAGAGTGAGTTATCCATCGGGCTGCCCCTGCCACAGTCACTCTGCCCAGGTGAGAGGCGAGAGGCCTTGTGGACTTCAGAATACAGGTGGGCCATGTGAGTGAGGCCCTTTGGAAGTGGCTCCTTGAGGTTGAGGGGTCCTGCTGGTACACGTGGGACAGAGAGGAGCCTCTCAGCCCAGCCCTGGCCAGACTGCAGGTTGGTGAGCTGGACAGGTGACTGAAGTCTGAGTTTTGGGGGTGGCCTGGTACATGGCACTGGATAACCAGAACACCAGAGCTTTTGGATTTCAGGACCTGGGCCTTAAGACATAAGGCTCGTGCTTTTTTTTTTTTTTTTAATGTTCATTTATTTTTGAGAGAGAGAGAGAGAGAGAGAGAGAAGGGGAGGGGCAGAGAGGGAGAGAGATGATCTGAAACAGGCTCTGCGCTGACAGCAGAGAGCCCGATGCAGGGCACAAACTCACGAACCGCAAGATCATGACCGGAGCCGAAGTTGGATGCTTAACCAACTGAGCCATCCAGGTGCCCCATGGCTCATGCTTTTAATAGCTGTTCTGGAGACTCATGATAGCATCAGCAATTCAGGCCCTTGTAAAAGGAGGTAACAATCCCCACATGGCAGAGTGGAGAGAGTTGGGGGTGACAGAAGAGTCAGCCCCTGCTGTGTTCCCCAGGCGTCCTAGGCCCCTCTGTCTGGGCCAGGACCCAGAAAGACAGGAACTCCAGGTTAAGTGTGGGGAGATCCAGAGCGAAGGGACCAAGCCTCAGGGTTCCCAGACTAGTGTGTGGTGAGAACAATAAAGGGGAAATGTCTAGGTGGCATGGGAGTCTGAGACAGTCAACTGGTAAAGGCTTGAGGTCCCAGATGGGTGTGACAGGATGTGCCATATTTGGGCACCAAAAAGTAACCAGAAGGACTTCATTGCTACCCCTGTGTGCAACAATAGACTAGACTTGGTCAGGTTCTGGTGTCCAGATACTGCCCTCCCTGCCTCGGGGTGCCTCCGCTGCCCAGAACCCACGGGCCTATTGAGAGAATCTTGGCTTGGTAGTTGAAGGCCCAGGCTGTAAAGCCAGAGAGGCCTGTGTTCAAATTGCACGTTTGCTGATTAGCTGTGTGGCCTTTTGCAAGCTCCTTGCCCTTTGTGAGCCTCTACGCCCTTCTTTGGAAACTGGAAACACGGCCAGAAGTGTTAGAGCAAATACCTTCTAAGTGGTCATCGTTGGGTCCCGCATAGGATACAAATAGATGTCTGGGGTGGGGAGTAATTTTTTTCTTTAAAAAGCTCATTCTTACCAAGTTTTTACTCTGCACCAGGCATTGTACATATACTGGCCCATTTAACCCTCAAAGTACCCCCAGTTAGTTGGTACTATTTTTGCCATCTCATATATGGGAAAACTGAGGCCCACAGAAATGAAGCAGGTGACCTGTAAGCCTAGCCAAGATTCAAACACAGGCAGGCTGGCTCCAGAGTCTGCTTTCTCTTGTGAGGCTCTGAGAGGTGAGGGCTCTGGCTCTAGAAATCAGGAAGGAGCACATGGAAGTTTTGGATGAGGTGCCTGGGATGGGAGGGGTTGTTGAGACCTAGAGAAGAGATGAGCCTCATTTTTGCCTGAGTGAGGGGAGCTGGGCTCCACAGAGGAGACGCTGGGAGTTTTTCTCATTACTGAGATGGTAACCTCTCTGTCAAGCAGGTGTGCGAGAGTCCAATGCCCTGTTAGAGGGCAGTTTAGGGGTGGGTGCTGGGCTTTCTAAGAGCCCAAGCCTTCACAGGCTAATTGCTCATCATGCAGGAAAGGAGGCCCTGCGCGGGCGTTCACACAGTATGGCCCAGGCAGGACTGGAGCAGGAGCCCAGGCCACCTGACCACAGCCTTGCCCACTGGCCACTTTCTCACTACCTGTAGTTGCCTTCCTACCACCACCACCACCAGCACCAGCGCCCCACTAGGCTGTGTCAGAAAAGAGCCAGAACCGGAGTTACTAGAGGCTGCCCCATTTTCCCCTGCACCTGCTGTTTCTTGGAAGGTGGCCCAGCAGGGAGCCTGGGGATGGCACCAGGTGTCCAGGATTCCCTATCTCACAGGCCCTGATGGCCTGGCCTTGCCTGAGTAACTACACATGCCCCATCTCCCGACAGGGACCAGTAGGCCCTTCAGCTTGGAAACTGAGACCCCGACTACCGATGTGCAGTCTCCTTAACACACACAGGACTGTGTTTCATTCTCACAACTACCGTTTGAGATGGGTACTAACGTTCCACTTTACAGACCGGATCAGAGTCGGATTTAGAGACGAGGAGTCACTTGCCCAGGTTCATACAGCCTGTCAGGAGGTCAAGATTCAAACCCATGCCTGTCAGTCTGTTGCTTGCCTTATCGGGGTGTGGGGACGGTGGTGGACAGGGTGCGGACGCTGGCTGGGAGCAAAATGGCTGGGGCGGTGAGGTTGAAGGCAGATGCGGAAGCCAAATCATGAAACCAAGGATGCATTTTATTTCAATGAGAATCTGGGAAGTCAGCTAGGGATGTGAGGTGAGCCTCAAAAAATCAAAATGAAGGAGATGGGTAGAAGGGAACAGGCATTTCAGGAGGAAGAAACAGCTTGGGCAAAGGCCAGGAGGTGTGACGGAGTATGTCTGCAAGCCCAGGCAGCGTCAGAGCAAGGCTGGGGCTCAGAGTTAGCGGAGAGGGGAGAGGAGGCAAGGCCGGAAAGGTCTTGAACAAAGGCCTTGAACGCCAAGCAAAACAGAGGAACGCGATCTTGGGAGTCACGGGAGGTTTTCGAGAAGAAACTCCTATCTGGAGACCCCCCCCCCCCCCGCTGCGCGGAATTGCCACCCCTTTGCTCACGCCGTGCACCCTATCCAACCGCACTGCTGCGAAACTTTTGAATCGTCTATAGTAATTCTCTATAGTTTTGCCTTCACCGTGAGCCTACTAGTCTCCGTGAGTTTCCTTCGGTCGTTCCCGAAGAGGTGCCCCTACACCCATCTCTAGCCCGAAGCAAGACCTACGCCAAATCCCCGCGCGTCCCGCGGCTGCGCACGCGCCCGCCATCACCGGGACGTGACTCGTGGAACGTCCACTCCCGGCGGCGGGGGCGGTGGGGCGCCGGGGCTGTGGGGCGGCGGGGCTGGGGGGGGGGGGCAGGGAGGTGCGCCCTCAGTGCGTGTAGTTTCTGGGGCTGTCGCCGTCCGGGCTCAGAGCTGGGGCCTGGTGCTCTCGGGGCCGCAGTCTGAGAAGTTTCCGCTGGTTTCAGAAGTTTCCTAAAGCGTCTGAGGGCTTTTCTCCGTTGGCGTACCCATTCAGGCACTTACATAGCCACCTATTCATCCTTCAGGGGTCCTCGACGCCCTCCACGCACCTAATTAAGTGACGGACGCAGTAGCCAAGGCGACCGCCTGATTGACAGGCATGAACGCGAACCAACTTCCGGAAGCTACCGTCTGGGCCCGCCCAGCGCGTGGCCCGTGACCCAATGAAAGAACAGGAAACGCCAAAGGGGGCGGTGACGGGGCAGCCTAGGTTGTGGCGGTTCCCCGGTGGTTGCGCGTTTAGGGCTGAGGCGTTTTCGAGCATTTAGACAATGCCGTGACGCAGCACAGCGACAGCGTTGACAGCGTGAGCGCACCCCTGTGGAGGGAGCCCTTCGGTCGCGGAGGTGGCACGACAAGAAGGCAGGTTGCTATTTGAGGGTGCTCCCTTGGAGCGCCTCAGTGAGTGGGGGAGGGGCGGCGGATGCCGAGCGGTCCCCATCTGCGCTTGCGCCCGGCACCCCTGGTGACCCGGCCTACACGCGCGCGCATGCTTGCTGCGCGCAGAGCCGCGGTGGCCGGCGGCACTGCGCGTGCGCGCTGAGAAGCCCGCTGAGGAGCGGCGCTGGCGGACGTCGGGCGGACGGCCCGTGACGTCGTGAGGAGCGCTTTAAAGTGCGGGCTGGGCCGGGCGTCCGAGGGTCTGGCTGGGAGTCGGGTCGGTTCTCCGCAGCGGCCCTCCGCGGCATGAGGCGCTGCCGGCGCCCTTGCTCCTTGGGACGTGGAGGAGGTGGAGGAGGAGGAAGCCCCGTTGCCGCCACCGCTGCATGACCCTCCGCCCCTGAGGCCCGACCCCGCGCCCGGCCCCTTGACGCCCCCCGCCGGGTCCTCCGGCCTCGCATGGGGGCCTGGCGCTGAGGAACCCCTTTCCTCCGGGGGCGTCGGGGCGCGTCCTCCGAGAGCCATGCCCGGCCGCCCCTCCCGCCCCGGCGGACCCTAGAGCAGCGTCGCGGGGGCCATGGCGGCCGCCAGCGGTTACACGGACCTACGTGAGAAGCTCAAGTCCATGACGTCCCGGGACAACTATAAGGCGGGCAGCCGGGAGGCAGCGGCCGCCGCCGCCGCCGCCGTGGCCGCCGCTGCCGCCGCCGCCGCCGCGGCCGAGCCTTACCCGGTGTCCGGGGCCAAGCGCAAATACCAGGAGGACTCGGACCCCGAGCGCAGCGACTACGAGGAGCAGCAGCTGCAGAAGGAGGAGGAGGCGCGCAAGGTGAAGAGCGGCATTCGCCAGATGCGCCTCTTCAGCCAGGACGAGTGCGCCAAGATCGAGGCCCGCATCGACGAGGTGGTGTCCCGCGCCGAGAAGGGCCTGTACAACGAGCACACGGTGGACCGCGCCCCGCTGCGCAACAAGTACTTCTTCGGCGAGGGCTACACGTACGGCGCCCAGCTGCAGAAGCGCGGGCCCGGCCAGGAGCGCCTCTACCCGCCGGGCGATGTGGACGAGATCCCCGAGTGGGTGCACCAGCTGGTGATCCAGAAGCTGGTGGAGCACCGCGTCATCCCCGAGGGCTTCGTCAACAGCGCCGTCATCAACGACTATCAGCCCGGCGGCTGCATTGTGTCTCACGTGGACCCCATCCACATCTTCGAGCGCCCCATCGTGTCCGTGTCCTTCTTTAGCGACTCTGCGCTCTGCTTCGGCTGCAAGTTCCAGTTCAAGCCTATCCGAGTGTCGGAACCTGTGCTTTCTCTGCCGGTGCGCAGGGGAAGCGTGACTGTGCTCAGGTAACCCACCTGGGAGGAGGGGGCGGCCCTGCATCCTGCTGCCTTAGCTGCCCACCCTCACCCAGGAGGCAGCAGCAAATGGCCCGCACTTTACAGTCTGACCCATTCTTCTGCTTTTTGGGGTGAAGAGGGTGAGGAGGAAAGGGGTCTGCGTTTCAAACCGCTAGTAAGAAAGCAGGGAGGGGTCAGGGAACCAATCAGAATTTTGTATCCGGAGGGCAGGTTTGGAGTGATCGCACACTTGATCAAGAATTAATACAAAGGCCTATTTCTAGAAGGCTAGGATTTTAGGAGTGTCTTTCTATGTGTGATTTTAGCAAGTCCCTTTTCCTTTCTGGGCGTCTGTTTTCAAATCTGTTTTTAAGAAAATGAGTTGAATTTCTATTTAAAAGTTTTTCCAACTCTGCCATTCTGTTGTTTTTGTTTTTGTTTTTGTTTTTTTTTAAACAGAGGAAATGTTTAAGGATTCCTTAACAGAAAATACAGAGGAACGTTCTCAAAAGTGTTGAACTGGTACACGTTCTCTATTTCCAATATGGGGAGTGACTTCCCTGGAGTTGAACAGATTAGTGGTTGGGGCATAAATAGAGTGCAGCAAGCAGACTGAAAATTCCGCCCCCGTCGGCTGCAGAAGAGCCCGTTGGCCTTTTGTAAGAATGTGTTACCTGCTACCGGGGCCATGTGAAACAAAAGTGGATCTCTCTACCTGGTATTTGGCCTTATAGTTGTGTCAGACACAGAACTTAGGTTCTTGGCCTGTTTTGGGCCCCAGATCCTGCTGAGAATTACGTAGTCTGGCCCCCCAAAATGATTGCCTGCTGGGACACCTTTGTTGTTTATATGAAGCAGAAGATATTTTTTGAAGCAGGGCCCTTCCAGCCTTAAAACGAGTAATCTAGCATGGTACTTCAGTAATCCCCAAAACCTCTTAGGGGATCGAGACTGCAGCTGCTCAAAGCAGCTTGGTTGACCACTGAATTCTAGTACAGGATCAGGACACACCAAATTTTTGTGAGCAGCTTAACCTTTGAAGTCAGTGCTATAGGCCCTGGTCATGGGGAGAAGCAGGTCTTTGGAGACCTCTTAACATGAGGCAGGTCATCTGTCTCATTTCAGTTGAACAGCTGAGGCTGCTTCTCTATCTGGGGGTGGCAGCGGAGCTTTGCGATACTCAAGGTCTTCGATGGGAAAGTTTGGGAAATCAGTGGTAGCAGAAACACTACTCTGGCTTCCTTAGGCATGTGAAACTTAGAGGGCCATTTATCTGTCAGGTGCCCCTTTGTCATTTGAGCTTCCAAGCTTGTCCTCAGATCTAAGTGGCGCTCCCAGATTGATGTCTTAGCAGAGCCTTTTAAGATGGGATTTCCAGAGCAGACCTTCACAAGTGGCTTGCTGTGTAGGGCAGTTTGGTGTCTGACTTCACAGAATGGCTCTTGATGCTAAAAGGACCTCACATAAAGGCCATTTAGTCTCTTAAGGGGATATTAATTTTCTGCATAGTCATGGATCCTCAAGGAGGTCTAGCGGTGGTTGGGTATGTAATGGGGAGATCATAAGAGGCGGTTTGTGACTGAGACCTTCCCCCCCTACCCTCCCCGCACATGCACACCCTTGTGTTGAAGAGCAGAAGTTTCAAGTTCTTAAAATGCAGGTCTGTTAGTGATCAGCAGGATTGCATCATCAGGAAAATTCTCTTCATCTTTTCCTTGGAATAGTAAAGTCCTAAAGCTTTCCCAGTCCCTTCCTGGATTCTGACTTGGCTGTGGAGTTAATGTGGGAGGTTCAGTCATGTCCTGAAAAGTGCTGCCCCAGGCTTTGAATCCAGCTCAGCTCTCATTTGCTTTTGGATCTTGTGGGCGTTTTCTGAGCTGGTTTTCCCATCTGTAAAGTGGGGCTAATGCCAGCTTCCAAAGCCTATGTGGTGATCTGGTGTTTCATACAGAGCCTGGCACAGGGTAGACACTTAAATGGGTGTTTGCTTTCACATACAACCATGTAATGATTCCTTGCTCCCTTCTTGGGGGAAGGGGCTAGAGATTTGGTGGACCCTATCACAGGGCTCTTCTCTTCATGGAGTGCACAGCTTAATGGAAGCCCAGGAAGGTAGCTGCAGAAGTACTTTGAAGGTGGGAGGGCAGAGAACCTTTTAAGCCATTTTGTAGTGTTAGAAGTTTTCAGAAGCAGAAAGATAGAACTTGAGGGCAGTAAGGCACTAAGGTGACTAGAAGTTAACCAAGCAAAGAAGCAGGGAGAGCTTGGCATCTTTGGTGGCAGTACCAGAAGGTGGCCATCAGTAAGATGGGGGGCAGGTGGATGCTGACTTGAGGCTGATGGAATTTGTCTTTAGTCCTCAGATTCAACCAGGACCTGAAGTAGAGATTCTGGTGAGGCATGCCATGGGAAAGCTGTAGGTCAGATCTTCTCAGTAGCAGTACTGTTCGCATTTTGGACTGGCCGAGTCTTTGTTTTGTGGGGGCTCTCCTGTGCATTGTAGAATGTTTAGCAGCATTCCTGGTCTTTGTCCACTAAATACCAGCATCACCTTCATGATGACCACAGATGTCCCAGGGCGGGGTGGCAAAATCATCCCAGTTGAGAGCCTCTGCTTCAGGGTTCTGGATGCCCTGCTAATTTTAATCTTCCAGCACCTGCTCACTTAACACTCTAGTTTACTTGGTATGCAGGTGGGTGAACACCTGTCTGTTAGTGATTCTCTTTAAATGCTGCTTGGTCTCTTCCCCAAACTGGTAAGAGGGGATGCTTTCTGTCACTTTCTGGTATGCATCCCAGCCCAGAGTGATGAGCCCTAAGTCTTGCAGATTGGAAGGGAGGGACTGATGAAAATAGTGGTTCTCTGTAGGTAGAGCGGGGTTCTAGTAATTCTCCTCACAGACATTGGTTGTTGGTGGCAGTGGAGTCTGCACTCGTCCAAGGCAACATGGCAGGGATACAGTTTTATATTTAATAGTTGTCGGTGTAGATGTTAGCGTGTGACAAACATTGACTCAGCAGTGTCCAAATGTGGACATTTAGAGCAAGGCCTCACAGACCCTTCTGGAAGTGCTTCAAACTTCTTTCCAAGCCCAGTTGTTTTTTGTTTGCTTGTTTTGTGACCTTTCCATGTTGGGCCTAGTTGGGTCACCTCTTAGTGCTATTCTCTGGGGACTTAAGTATCTTTTTATCTTTTTTTCATATCACCTTTTCTTGTGTTCCTTCTCCTGTTCTCTGTAGGGTGAATGGGCAGATTAAAACAGATTTCAGTTGGATTAATTAGAATAATTTCCTCAAGCCTAATTGCTTGCTTGCTGCTACTTTTAATCACTGTTGCATGGTCTGTGGTTGTGGTGGTCACATGCCTAGAGACCTAGGCCTTAGCCACCTGCCTGGAAATGACTGTTACCATCCAACCATGGCACATGCAGAGGTGAGCAAAGCCTGTGACTTCCAGGTAATAACTGATATCGGGTGGAGTGGGCACCCCTGTCCGTTCTGGGCCAAGGGCTGATGTTGTTCAGCTGTTTGAAAGCAGAATTGAGCTTTCTGGCTTAAAATAGTTGGGAAAGTAGGGCAGATAGGTCCTGGGCCACATCTCTTGTGTGCGATCTTCTGATTCCACAGGAGGGGGAGGAACCTTAGGATGAAGTCAGGGCTGTGCATTCCCAGGAGGACCCCTGGGCCGGGGGGGTTGACTGGCCTTCGTTCTGCCAAGCCTAACAAGAAGGCAGAAGGCAGCAAAGGAAAGGAAGCTAGCAGGTGAACCATGGGCTTAATCATGAAACTCAGAGCAAGCATAAAGTAAATAGGCCGTAAAAATTTCAGGGCTAGCTGGCCATTTTCTGGCCTGGGCAATCAGTGTGCATCCATCGCTGTGGTATGGTGCTAGCTGTCTGGGGGCATGGGCTCATCTTTGGAGATTTCTTCTTTGGGGATGGTGGGTATGTGAATGTCATTTGTTGAGGCCAGTGCGGCCCTCAGGGCAGATTGGACCTTGTGATCAGAAAACGCAGATGGGCTTTTCTCTCTACTCCTCATTACCTACTTCCTCCCCCCAACCAAAAAACCAAAAATCAGTATAGCATAGATACTGAAATCAGAGTTGGATTTAGAGTTCCAGTGTCCCCACTTTAGCTGTTTGACGTTTGGTAAGTTTCTTAACCTCTCTGGGCCTTAGTTTTCCTCTGCAAAATGGGGCTGTTGATGCCATAGAGTTGTTACCGAAGATTGAATTTCTTCCTACATTATCGAATGCTTGAAGTTTAGGTAAAGTGTCTCTGGAGACGAGATGCTTTCTGTGCTCAGGTACTATCTATTTATACCTTGATGTGTAGAGAATTGGGATCTGAAGCAGGCCAACCTTCCTTATGTATCAGAAAGTCCTAGGACTTCTCATAAAGTTAGGTCATATGTCTTTTTAGAAGTTTGGGTCTGGTTATAATGAGTGTGAGCTCATAATCCCACACCTGTGCCCATATGGCTGGCATGCTGTCCCCAAAAACCTAAGTTTCTTAGTCCTGCAAGCCTATCAGTGGCATGACCTCTGGGGGCTGCACAGAGCAGGTAGCTGTAGTTAGAGGGAGGCAGTCACTAGGCACTCCTGGTGATGTTGGCCAGTCCCTCCATCTCTGGTTCTGTTCTGTCCTGGGCAGGGCACAGAGTAGATGGGCATTGGTGGCCATCTTGGAAATGTGCCTTAACAACCAAAACTTAACAGTCTCCAAAACTGTCTCCTAGAAGAGAGGTGTACCGTCCTGCACAGTCCCTTAGAGTTTTTCAGACTCCTCATTTAACCTCCATCTAATCTTCTAAGGAAGGATCTCCTGTGAGATCTGTTTTTTAGATGTAGAAACTGAGAATAGTTGAGCTTAACATACATTTTATTTAGGGACAACTGAGTACAGAGATAAATAAGACCTTTGCAGCGCTTTGTCTTGTAGAGAAAACACAATTTCCATGAGGCCAAACATAGTAGAGAGGTGTAGGTGGATGGTGTGGGGGGAACTCAGTCTGGGAGATTTGAGGAAAGCTTCCTGGGGCGGGGGATGGGGGCGACTCTCAAGAATTCCTGTAAGGCATAGTGCTAGTGGGTGGCAGAGCCAGGTTCTGTCACTCTTGATGCTCGTGGCATGTGGTCACTGCCACGTGGGGTGGGGAGATCTTGAAAGGGCTCAGGAGGGAGCAGGAGGCTGACCAGCATGAAGTATTTCCTCTTCTCCCTTCCCTGTGAAAACAAAAAAGCAGGAGGCACTGGAACTTTTCTTCATGCCAAGGGTAGGGCTGGACCCAGAGCATATTAAGTTTCAAGCTGGCAGATTGGGACTTTCAGACAGTTTCTCTTGTAGGTTCCTTAGCAGTGAATAATCTTCTGTGGTCTTTGTTGGACACTTTCTGCTGAAGTTTAACCAGAAGAGCTTCTCTTGGCCAAGACTTAGAGCCTCCTGCTCCCAGAGGAGCCTGAGGTGCTGAGGATGGGTCAGTGGGCTATGTCACAGCTGCCAGGAAGTTCTAGAAGACCGGTGCTAATGAGCCATTCAGGTGCGTTCAGTGCCATGGTCATTTCTGGGGGCCTGTATAGTCCTCCTTCCATACTAGTTCCTCTGAGGCCTGAACCCAGTGGCAGGATTCTGGCATGGCTATTTCTTCATCCTGGAGCCCTTTGGGAGGTTGGGGGCAGTTAAGGTGTGACAAACGTCTGGCTTTGCTCCTTTTGCGTTAAGGGAAATGGTTCTTTGTTGAAGATGGGAGGTGAGGACCCCAGGTGCCTATAGCCACGTCAAATGGACTGATACTTGTTAACAGTAGGTTGCCTGTGGCCAGTACTGTAGGCTCAGGCCTTAGAAATGTGCCTTGAGGGCAGCTGGGTGACTCAGTCGATTGATTGAGTGTCCGACTCTTGATTTCAGCTCAGGTCATGATCTCACAGTTCCGGGAGTTCAAGCCCCATGTTGGGCTCTGCATTGACAGTGCAGAACCTGCTCCATATTCATTCATTCGTTCGTTCGTTCGTTCGTTCATTCATTCTGTAAATAAACAAACAAACTTAAAAAAAAAATGTGCCTTGGATTACCTTTGGAGAATTGGAGTTAGTTCTTTCTGGGGATGTCCTGTGTTTATACAGACCAGTCTTGCAGCCCACAGTTGCATTCTTCCAATGTGGAGTGACAGGAGCCTAGGACAAGCTCTGGAACTCCTAGCCCTGGAATGGGACCCATGAGGCCTCTTCTGCTGGTATATCCCTGCAAAAGGAACCCAGATCACATTTCCTTGGTAGGTGCTGAGCCCAAGTCTCTAGCTTGCCCCAGGGTGGTCCAGGGCCCTCTGTCTTGGGTCGCGTGCTTGGTAAATGGGAGTGCAGTGCCAGGCACACTGCATTATCCAACTTAATTCTCACAGCAGCCCTACAGCTTCCAGGGGTGCCAACCACGTGGTCCTAGAACTCTAATTCTGCCTGGAAGGGAATTCTAATTCTGTCCACCCCTTTAAAATCTTGTTATTGTTGGGGCACCTAGGTGGCTCAGTTGGTTAAGCAGTCAATTCTTGATTTCAGCTCAGGTCCTGATCCCACAGTCATGAGATCGAACCCCACAACGGGTTCTGTGCTGAAGTTGGAGCCTGCTTGGAATTCTCCCTCTCCTTCTGTTCCTCTTCCCCTCTCCTTGCTTGCACACACTCTCTTTCTCTCAAAAAATTAAAAAAAAATAAATCTTGTTATTAGCAGTCATAAAAGAATACCTAAGTGTTAAAGCATAACAAAGTGAACACCCGAAACCTGCTGTCCTTATTACAGATGAAGAAACAGGTTTAGGCCCAGCAAGTGACTTCACTAAGGTCACAAAGCCTAGAAGGTGACAAAACTCAGGTTTTAACTCGGGTCTCTTCAGCTCCTCCCTGTGGCATTTCTGTAGGCCTACAGATATTAATAGGTATTATTTGAGAGAAGGTTCTTGGTCAGTGCTCAGTTAAACAAAGTCAGCAGATTCTTTTGCTGTAGTAATTCTCAGATTCTTTAACATACTAAACTCTTCAATATTTTTCAAACTGATTTGACTGTGGATGTTTGTCCATAGTCTCTCCTAGGACTGGTGTTCACAAAAAAAACCCCGTCAAAACCTCTGGCCTAGGAGGAGCTTGGAGGGGAAATATTTAAGATAAAGATTCTGTGTCTCTTCCCAGCATGGCCTCAAATCAGAGGGCTTTCCCTCTGCCAAGAGCTCTGTCTGGGGATGTGACCAAATTCTAGTTCTTGCCCACATTGCGGCAGTCTGGCCATTTTGAGGAGTTCTTTCCTGGCCTGCAGTGTTTCTGACAGCTATACAGGTGTCTTTATTAGCTGCCCTTAAGAGAGCTGGTTACAACCATGGAGAGGAAAATTTGTGGTCTGGGGGGCCCAGGGGGATGCTGAGCAAGAGCAGGCTAAGAAGGTGTTCACCTCCCACTAGGCCTGTGCCTGAGCATGTGTCTGGCTGTGTAGAGCTGCCTCAGCTCGGCAGACGAACTTGGGGTGGGAGTGCCTCTGGGTGAGGGCATGTGAGGAGGCTCAGGATGCTGAGTTTGCTTCCAGGGTTTCAAATCGGAAAGATGTTAGCTGTGAAGAGGACAGTCATCTACCCACATTCATTGGTCTAAGCAGTTTTAAAAATTGTGTAACTTGGTGAAAATAAATAGATACTTGAGTGTGATGGGAATTCTTAAAATATCCCAAACACAGCTGTCTTCAAGATTTTGGATCCCCCCAAATGGAGGTTTTTGAAAGCTTGTTTTCAAGTACACAAATTCTCTTTTTGAACATTGCAGCCTTAGTTCTCTTTGGTGACTCAGGGCTGTCAGTGTCTTCCTTGGCTTCCTCTTCATGCCTAAAGGTAGGGGGAAGGGAGGGAAGAAGCGGAGGAGATGCACTTTGTCTTTTCACCAAGGTCTGGCCTGAGTCACTCTCTCTGCTTCTGAAGTGACTAAAGGTGTACCGTCTTGGGGGTCCTTTAAAAGAAGGACTCCTGGCTTGTGTGGGGAGATTCCTGCTTTGGTGTCTGCCTCAAAGCCTGCCTTTGCCTCATCCCAGGTTTTGTTCTTGAGTGGATCATGCTAGAGCCTATGAGGTTATTTCCCTTTCCATGTAGATCCTTGAACCTCTCAAAATAACAGGGTAGAGATGTCTATTAAGACCTGGACCATATTTCTGTCTCTTTACCCTGTAGGAACTTTGGTTGTCTGTTCACTTTCCAAGCTCATATGCTCTGTGTTTATTTTCAGTGGATATGCTGCTGATGAAATCACTCACTGCATACGGCCTCAGGACATCAAGGAGCGCAGAGCGGTCATCATCCTCAGGAAGTAAGTGTCCCGTTGTCTGGCACCTGCAGGCCTGTCTGGAGATGTAGGTCTGGTTTCCCTTAGAACTTGGCTCCTCTTTATCAGTAGCATGGCAGCATGAAGCCTGGGAGAGGAAAAGGCTATAAGGTTTCATACTTTTTTAATTCCGTGAGGGAAAAGCTGTTTTGGTTTTTTTCATTGGAAAATTAAGCTCTGTGGCTGCTTAACTTGGGAGTCGGGGATTGAGCAAAAGCACATGCTCCCAGTGTTTATAGGCATAGTCTTATTTGGGGACCCCTCTTCCAGACCTTCCCTCCGCCTCTTTTTTCCCCATCTCCTTGGTTCTGATTTGTCACATGTGCTCTTGCTGGTTATTTTTAGACTGCGCCTTAGCAGCCTGATTTAAAAATGCCTGGGTTTTCACTTCTAGGAGGAGCAGGGAGTGAGAAGAGAAAACAAAGGTGGGGCATTAGGCTGTAGTGTTCAGCCTTCACGTAGCTTGTGACTGTCCCTCCTCTCTGGCCAGGGAGTCAGGGATGTACTGACCTCGCCTCTTCAGTGCTTCTTTTTCTCTGCTCGTGGGGTATGTGAATGGACTGAGCTAAGCAGATGCTGGGTCAAGACCAGTCTGTCTTTAGAGCGGGGTCCTGATAGGCTAGATGATTGTCCAGGGTTGTACGGACATCAGTGAGGAAAGCAGAACCAATGCTTGGACACCCCCCCCTGCCCCCCACGGCTGGAACACGATGTCTTATAGCTTACTGTCTTTTTTTTAAGTACAATTTTTTAGAATAGCTTTAGATTTACAGAAAATTGTAAAGGTAGCAGAGTCTCTTTGCGTTCCTCATACTACTGTTTCTGTCGTTACCATCTTACATTAGTACGATATGTTCATTGCAGTCAAAAAAGCAGTATTGATACTTTAATAAAATCCTACTTTATTCAGATTTCCTTAGTTTTTTCGTAGTATAACTTTTCTGTTCCAGGGTGCCACATTACGTTTAGTTGTCATGTCACCTTAGGCTCCTCTGGGCTGTGACTGTTTCTTAAACTTATTCGTGATAACAGACTGGCCAGGTATTTTGTAGAATATCTCTCAATTAGAATTTAACCATTTTCTCATGGTTAGATTGGGGTTAGGGTTTTGGGGGAGGGAATCTACAGAGGTAAAGCCCCGTTCTCTTCATGTTCTATCGAGGGCATAGGACTTAATCGCTGTTGATGTTGACCTCGCACATCTGGCTGAGGCTGTGTTCGCCGGTTCTCTGCACTCTAAAGTCAGTATTTCCCCTGTCTCAGGAGGGAAGTCGCCACCTGCAGCCCATGAATAAGGAGTGAGGAGTTAGCTCCACCTCCCTTGGGGGGGGAATCGCTACACAAGTTATTTGGAATTCTTCTGCAGGAAGATTTTGTTTCTTCTCTCTCATTTGTATATTTCTTTTTCTTTATTCGTTTACTTATACCCATATGGATTTACGGGTATTTGTTTTATGCTCAGATTACTCCAGCTTGGGGCTTTAGGAGTTGTGTTCCTTTTTTTTTTTTTTTTTTTTTTTTTTTTTGAGTTTATTTCTTTTGAGAGAGCACACGCACAAGCACGGGAGGGGCAGAGAGAAGGAGAGACAGAATCCCAAGTAGACTCCACGCCATCAGTACAGAGCCTGATGTATGGGTAGAACTCATGAACTCATGACCTGAGCTGAGATAGAGTTGGATGCTTAACCAACTGTGCCCCCCAGGTGCCCCACATTTTGTTTTGTTTTATTTTGTTTTGAACTATGTCTTTACTTTCTGGCTTGCCATCTTTTTGTTTTGTTTTATTTTTATTTTTGAGAGACAGAGCATGCAAGTGGGGGAGGGGCAGAGAGAGAGGGAGACAGAATCCGAAGCAGGCCCCAGGCCCCGAGCTTTTTACGCAGAGCCCAACGCGGGACTCAAACCTCTGAACTGTGGATCTCCCCTGAACTGAAGTTGAATGCTTAACAGACTGAGCCATCTTTTTAACTTCAGTCTATAACTTGAGCATCTTGGCCCTTTGGGTTCAGAACTCCAGAATAATGTGGTGATGAAGTCTCTTTGGCATGGCTCTGCCATTTTGTCAAGTCAAAACTGACAAGCCTGTGGTGCCTGCAGAGCACCAGGCACATGTGACAGCTCCAGACATGGGTCTGTTTGGGAGCTGGCAGCATCTCCCCTCTAGCCTAAGAATATTCCGGGAATTCATTAGAAAAAGGGTTTTTATCTGCCTTTTTGCTTTCTTTTCCTGTGGTTCCCAGCACAGGCCAAAACCCAGAACACAGAAGTGATGGAGCCCAGAGTGTAGCTCCCTTCTGGCCTCTTCTACACATTCATTTCTTCTTAGGCTGGGACAAGTGATCCACCTAAACCAGGCACTTGGAGAGGAACTGCCAGAGTGATGTAAAACCAGAGCAGCAACTTGCCAGGTGCTCCTCCAAGCCTCATAGTAGCTTATCCCTAGGAAATCTTCACCAGAGGTGCACATGGAAGTAGCCATAGCTGGAGGTCATTCTTCCAGCTATTTCTTTCCTTTTGAATGATGGCTTCCATGCTTGACTTCCCAGGCTGCCATCCCAGGTTGGCTGAGTCAGATGCGTCTCAGGGGAGCTAGGGAGCCTACGGAGTTAACAGGTCCTCCTGGAAGCTCTTTGGCCTGTGGGGCCCCTGGCAGTGGTCTGACCTTGGAGAATGACTGTTGTGGGTGACTGGTACTCTTTGACCTTTTGACTTGAATGGGCCCAGGAGTCCGCCATAGACTGGGCTAGAGAGCAGAAGCACAGAGCTTTGGTATGAGGGTGCTGGAGAGGAGTGGGACGGTAGCCCCCAGCTCCCCCAGGGCAGCTGAGCTAGAGTAGTGCCCAACTTTAGGGAGCCAACTCAGGTGACCAGATGAGAGGCCCAGGGTAAAATCCTTGTTGGGCTTTTCCTATCCACCCAGCCTAATTTCTTGGAGTTTTCACTTATATTAACGTACTTGCAGTTCTTAGTATGGCCCACGGACTTGCATCCTGGGCTCTTGCAGCAGTCTGATCCCATCTAACATGTTCATCTTATCGTCCTCCTCCTACCCTGCAAATGACCCATGTGCGTATGCTAAAAGTTGGTTAACCTAGCCATCTTTCGAGGCTCAGGTATTAACTGTTTTGACATGCAGGGAGCCTCATACACATACCTGTAGCTCTCTCAGTGCACTTCCCCGCCGCTGTAGACTGTTATAGCCCATATGCTTGCTGTTGTGATTTTCCAAAATCTGCATTCTGTGGGGGTGGGAGATCCCTGTCATCCGGGCCCAGCATTGAGGCCTGGCCCAGAGGAAGTACCAGAGGAGGACAATTCAGGTGAATGAGGAGCAGCTCCAGAGTAGCTATATAGGCTTGTCTTGGAAAAGGACAAGTAGGTGACAAGATGAAAAGGGGAGCATCCTGGCCCTGCTTCTCGGAAGCACGGGGGATGGAGCCAGTCCTGCCTTCTCTTCAGTTTGGATAACAATTGCACAGGCTGTTGTGGGAGAGCCTGGTGGGGGGGCTCTGTCACCAGCTCAGGTGAGTCAGAGCTGGGACAGTCCTTTTAAAGGCCTCATGGTGGGAAATGGGTGGTTGGCCACCAAGTGCTTTTTGGTTCAACAAAATGCAGCACCTTTGGGATTGGTGCCAAGTCTTTATGTGAGTGGTACTATCGTTTCTCACGGGGAGGACTGGGAGGCTGGGAGTGACCACCTGAGAGCTTCCACATGAGTGGAATCCATGGGCTGCAGCTTAGTGTTATAGTCTGTTGGGGTCGCAACCATAAATGGCTGAGTAAGGCCTTGAACTTGGGTCTGCTGATATATAATAGGCTGACATTTTGCATGCCATTACACCACAAGCAAAGTAAGCATTGTCTTAAAAGCACAAAGTAGATCTGCTGGGACCCAGAAAAAAAAAAAAAAAAATTTTAATTGAAAAATTAAATCCAGCTTAGTGGGATGCGGGGGTGGGTTGGGACAGGATTGGTAGATCTGGCTCCTAAGCTAGAAATTGCTGGGCAGGCAAAAATGGCTAGAAGGCAGGAAGTATAGAGGCTCTCTGTAGTTGAGGGGTAGTGTGGGAAGGAGTTCTTAGATCAACTCTTGATCATCAGGAGATAGCTTGTGGGCCTTCAGGGCTTTCCACTTGGTGGCCAGGGCACCCAGTCCCTTGGTCTACAGAAGGTACCCACAGCTGTCCCAAATCTGCCTACAAGACTTGTATTCCTGCATGGTTCTCCAGTCAATCAGATAAAGTGGCTCAAGACTATGAATAACCCACTTCTTTGCTTTTGGTCAAGTGAGCTCGGCTCAGAGTGGGTTGAAGCTGGGAAGAACATCTAGAGGTTCATTTGCCAAATGTTAACCAAGGCTGGTGTGTGCCAGTAAGCAGTAGAGTGTGGGGTTTGCATGAGAGAGAGACTGTTTGTAGTAGGTTGATTGAGCTAAACGGTTTATTTGGTCATTCAGGCCAAGGGGTCCAGGGGTCAGGGGGAGACTGTCCCGGAAAACAGAGTGGTCCAAATGTGAGATTCTGTGTGTGTGAGTGGAGGGTGAGAATGGAGGGTTCGTTCTGGGCTTTGTCCCTCTGGGCATGGGGAGGGGTGGCTAGCTCTAGGTTTCCCTGACTAGGCCTGGGACATTGCCCCCACCAAGACCCAAGCCGTGGCTTCTATTTCCATGATTCATGTCCCCTGGTCCAAGGGTTAACCCACTTTCGTTTCCTGGTCCAGTGAGTGTGTGTGTGTCTATGTGTGTATATCCTGCACAAGGAACAGTGGGGAGGGGGGGAAGGGGGCGCTAAGACCACCTGGGCATGAAACTGGCTTAGGCTCCTGGCCTGGCTCTACCCCTTCCTCACTGAATACGGGTTGGTTATCTGAGCTCTGTGTTCTTCTCACCTGTAAATCGGGGCAGCAGTGGTGCTAGAGATGGTTAAATTCAAGAATGCTGTGTCTGCTTCTTCTAGCCCCTTTCTCACCATACTTCCCCTCTGATTTTGATGAAGCAAGGGTAGGGGATGAGGAAGACTGTCTATTCGAAGTAAGGTGTGAGCAGAGGCCCAGAGAATGGGAGGAAAGGGAAACCTGGAAATACGTCATTCACTGGCCCAGGCTGGGAAAGCAAGCTTGTTGTCTGGCTGTCTGGTGTCCTAGAGGATGATATCAAGGCTTACCAGGCTTGAGCAAGGGGATTCCTAATCACCCATGATGCTGGCCCCTTTGTCTGTCTGTCATCTGGGGGGCCCTGGCTCCTGGAGCTCTGGGTTGCAAGTATGTGGTGTGACATGTTGGTCATTAGACTGAATGATTTGGAGAGGTCTTTGGGACCTGGTTATCTTGCAGGCCTGGGTATGGAACCCCTTTCTCTTCAAGATACATGCCTCATGTGCCTTTTAGGCCCTCCTGACCATAGCAGGCTTCTATACCTGTCTCAGAGCTGCTTTGTGGGGAGTGAAGTGTGACGTTGGAGGGAGGTTGCTGGAAGATGGGGGGTGGGTACTGTTGCCAGAGAGACAATGGTACAGGTTGGGGTTGTGTGGGAATCTGATTCTCAGAGGTTCTAGAGCTTAGACCTAGAGGCCCCCGGTCACTTAGTAGACAAGGGGGCACTCAGGCCTGCTGCCTGCCTCTTCACTCCCATGGGAAAGTCCAACTTTGTACAAAGCACAGGGGTGCTTGGCGTGAGGGTGGAGCCAGAAGTTGTGGGATGGTTGGCATCCAGGCCTGAGGTGCAGACCGGTTGCTGTTCTCCCAGAAATGGTGGTCAGCCTGGGCAGCTCTCTGCTCTCTGCCGTAGTACAGAGAGCCCACCTGGGCTTCAGAGGCCATAATGGGATGGTAGCTGTGTGACTTAGGCCAGTGATTGATAAAGGAATAGGAGGGGAGCTCCTGGGACAGTCAACTCCCT
The DNA here is from genome assembly GCF_023721935.1 of Panthera uncia. NCBI lineage: Eukaryota > Metazoa > Chordata > Mammalia > Carnivora > Felidae > Panthera > Panthera uncia. Next base: position 47,856,020 of record NC_064814.1, read on the forward strand.
CCTTCCCTTTAGGTCACGTGTTAATGTGTTAACATTAATGCTGTCATCCTCCCTTTGTTTTGGCTTCATCTGTATCTGGACCCAATCCCTGTTTTGTCCTGAGGGCTGTCCCGACACGTGGGTGACCTCACTTACCTGGGGTGCCTTGCTGTAACTGTAACCCCTGGATATCGACTCAGATCTACAAGGCAAGTCTCTATTCCTCTTGCCACCTGAGGAAGCCCAGGCCTAGCCCTTACTGCTAGAATTGGGCTTCCTGACTTCAAGTTTATGGATCTGTTTGCTGAATCCTGAGGGACCTAGGGTGCTTCTTGGAAGTTAGCTGCCTTTAAGAGGGATGTGCTCAGAAATGAAGCTACCAGTGGGCTCTGCATTTGGGATCTTATTCTGTCCTGGCTTCCTGCAGGATGGTAGCTCTCTGGGAGTGGAGGGAGGGCAAGAACTTCTCCAGCTGTTCTGAAACGTACTTGTAACAGCCCCAGGGGATGTGTCAGGAGCACTTTAGGGGCCCAGACACTTTTATGTCCCCAGGTGGGTCCAGGAGGCAAGGTTTTTGGTAGGGTCACCTCTTATTAACCCTTCTTCGAGGGTGCCTCCTGACGGCAGCGGAACTATCATGTACAAGGAACAACTCTCTTCCCCTCCTTCAGGCAGTTAGAAGCAGGGCCGGTCCATGTCCTTGGCCTTTCTAGTCTCATCTGGTCCCACCTGTCTCCCTAGCCTCTCCAGTGGTCCTGCAGCCATGGTGAGAGGCCACCACCACTGTCCCTGGCTGCGCAGACAGGCCGCCCAAGAAGGCAGCTCAGGAAGGGTGGAGGCCCCTCCAGGGATCGGTGTGTGCCAGCTGTGCCTGCGTGGCAGGATGTGCTCGTGTTTTCCAACCTCAGAGGTGTGCAGGCCAGGCTCTCTTTGGTGGCCCTGCTCTTGGTTTCCTTGCCATCCCTCACTTACCTGAGGAAACAACTGCAGGGTGCTAAGCCTTGCCCACCAGAGCTTTGTTGGGGCTTTTTCATCCTGCAGGGGTTTTCCTGTCCTGAGCATGTGCTCCTGGTACCTGAGGGTTCTTAGTGTTGGAATTAGCTCCACAGGGCCAGAGGGGGACTTTACTCCATAAGGCTTCACATGCTTAGAATACTCTAAGCCAAGTTTAATGGCCAGTGTCTCATTTGGTCTGATCTCTGCCACCTGGACCCCTCAGCCGGGAGGGTTGAGGTGGCGGGGGGGGGGGGGGGGGGGGGGGGGGCCTGACCTGGTAAAGAAGAGGTCCTTGGGGACTCTGGTGATTTTAATTCCCACCCTCATGTCTGGGTGTTGCCTAGCACCACCTCTTCCTGGTACTCCTCTCAAGAATCTTAGCCTTGAAGGAGGCCACTTGGTTTCTAGAGCCTTAAGAACTGAAAGAGTCCCTAGGGCCAGCTGCATTTCTCCCTCTTTTGCTTAGATGGAGAAGTAGGCCCAGAAAGGGGTGACTACTAGCCTGGATTCTAAGAGGCACCATTAGTGCTGCATCTTCTTCCTTTTGTTTCTAGGTAGGTCCTGCTTCCCTGAGCCTGGAGTGCCCAGAGTGGAGGCTGAGACTGGTGAGCCTGTCAGTACAGATGGACCACTCTGGCTTCCCGGTCCATGAGGCCAAAGCAAAGGGGCAGGGAAAGTAGTCCTGCCTGCCTACCACTTTGGGCCTAAGGGTGTTAGAACATTGGTTCCCAGCTAGAAGGCGCCCCCTGCTGGCCTCAAGAGAAAGGCCCCTGCCTAGGGTCAAAGCCCTATGGTTCGGGCTTGTCAGGCTTGGCGTCTCACCTGGGCTTAAACCTTTTCCCCATGATTTCCAGGACCTGTGACTCATCACCTTTCCGACCTAGTTTTCCTCATCTATTTACAGCAGGCCAGCCAGTGGGAGTAGGTAGGGGGACCTGTGGGGTTTGGGTACAATTGTTACCAAGAACACCATGTGGCTTGGGCCAGGGCAGCTCTTGGATTTCCCTCCTGCTGTCTTGCCTGCAGTATTATTGTGAGGATGCTCTGCCCTGACCACAGCACGTTCCTCAGAACCAGGTGACTACGTTGTGCACAGCTGCCTCTGGGAATGGTGCCTCAGGGCCTTCTGCCACATGTGTCCCCATCACTCCTTACCCCAGGCTTCCTCCTGTCCCTTGCTGCCACCAGCCTGACTTGCCAGCCTTCTCTGTATCACCCAAGAAGCTTCAGGGCTTCTTTGAAGTTTCCCAGGCTAGCTTCCTCCTAGCCTGGCTTCGTAAAGGACTCAGATCACTGCCCTGGACTACCTCTCTGCCCACCTTCTCCATCTCCTTCTTCCCCATATCTCTCTTCCTCATCTCTCTCCCCCATGACTGTCTTCCCCATCCATACGTGCATGTTCTCCTTGTATTGGACAGTGTGTTTCTTGAAACTCACACTCTGTGCTAGGTGGGGACTTAGCCTTCAAAAAACCCCTGGCCTTGGATTGGTCAGCATCCTGTAACCAGCAAAAGCTGCCAGGTGGCTGTGGTAGGACCAGAGCCAAGTGTGTGAATGTTAAGTTGGGCCTGGGCTCTGTTGGCTCTGCCACAGTCTTAGTGTTCCTGTGTGAGGGTGTAGGAGAGTCTCTTTTTCCTTCCATAGGCTCAGACCAGAGGAACTTTCCTTCCTGTCTTGGTATTTCCGGGAAGGATGAAGACATCTGCTAGAGTATTTTAGGGTCCTCAGTACTCTGGCAGGTGGAGTAGATGCCCCTAGAGAACCCTCTGGGCCTGAGTAGGGTGAGCGGGGCTGCCTTGTCCAGCTGAGAGAGAGCCCTGGATCTTTCCCCTGGGGCAGCAGATCCCTATCATTAGAGGTTTCCACATAAAAGTGTTCCTGTCCTATTCCTAAGCCTGAACTTAAGATGGAGGGTCTTTGCAAATCAGCCAGACCTAGTTGAACCACGAGGAGACAGAGGCACGGAGTAGAGACTGCTGCCCCCCCCCCCCCGCCCCTCTGGCCAGAGAGAGAATTGGTTTGATGGGGCCCATACCCTCCCCAGAGGCCCACTGATAACCCCATGTGTGTTTCCTTTGCAGGACGAGATTAGACGCACCCCGGTTGGAAACAAAGTCCCTGAGCAGCTCCGTGTTACCACCCAGCTATGCTTCAGATCGTCTATCAGGAAATAACAGAGACCTTGCTCTGAAGCCTAAGCGGTCCCATCGCAAGGCAGACCCCGATGCTGCCCACAGGTACTCAGCCTAAAACCTTCCACAAAGGCCAGCAAAGCAGCCCCCTGGCCTGGCTGCAGAGTGAGATGGGTGGGGAAGCCTGGGTCAGCTGCTTAGGAGTCTGGCATTGTTCACCTTTCTGAGATTTATGTCTGCCTCCTCTAGGTCAGTGGCATTGGTGGCATTCCCACCTAACCTGTGACCAACTACGTGTACCCCACAGAGAGAAGGGATTGGGCCGAGATTCTGAGAAGTGGGAATGCTTCGTGGCCTTCCCATGACTTCCCTTATTCAGTCTGCCCAAATGCTTTTGTGGTTATATTTAAATGTTAGAAGGAAAGCTTGGGACTTGAAAGATAGTAGACCAGGGACAGGGACCCATTTCAGAACGATTCAGGAAGGTTTCTGGGGAAGTGTTTGAGATGAGAAGAATGAGAAAGCCGTGTGCAAAGGCCGGTCTAGACCAGAAGTACTGGGCTAAAACGGTGAGGCAGAAGGAGCTTGTTGGTTTCAGGGCCCAGTGGAGTCGGTGAGCAGAGTAGGGGTGGGCAGGAGCTACGTGGTGATGCAAACGGGGACTGAGAAGTGGAGGTGATGGCAGGACTGTGCAGGGTCTAAGAGGCTGTGGTAGGGAAGGCCGCCACCTCTCTGGCGTCTGGCGTCTCAGCCATGGTGGTGTCCTACGGGGTGATTGAAAGGTGTTTCAAAGACTAGGTGTGGCCACTGCACTTCTTGGGCACGGAGACGATGCCAGTACTTCTGCCAGTACTGCCCCTCACACAGAACCACCCAGCTGGGTGAGCCGTCCCACAGATGGTGAGGGCTGCACCCAGACACGGAGGTGGGTGTGAGGTAACGCTCACATCCACCCCTTTCCTCGCAGGCCTCGGATCCTGGAAATGGACAAGGAAGAGAACCGGCGCTCGGTGCTGCTGCCCACACACCGTCGGAGGAGTAGCTTCAGCTCTGAGAACTACTGGCGCAAGTCCTATGAGTCTGGGGAGGACTGCTCGGAGGCAGCAGGCAGCCCCGCCCGAAAGGTGAAGATGCGGAGGCACTGAAGCCTGCCGCGCCCTCCTGGGAACTCTGGTTGATCCTCACGTAGCTGCCCTCTCCTTTTGTTTCGTTTCGGTTTTTTGGTTTTTGTTTTTATTTTTCATTTTTTGTTTTTTGATCCTTACATTTTTTTCCTTGGGTTTGCTGCCTGTTAAGGCTGAAGAACAGAATTGGTTGGGACCTGATTCTCATGTTCTTGGTTTTCCTCCAAAATGGAAAGGCTGTTGGCATCTGTAGAGGACAGAAGCTCACGCCGGAGTGGCCAGTAGAGGTGTGAGGAGCAGCTGTCCTCAAGTGGGGCTGTGTCAGGCTGGGTTTATTTAAAAACAACAAAATGTTTTGGTTAAGAAAATTCTTGTTTTGCTTTAAATGTAAATCTTCTCAGTGTTGTAAATGAAATTCAGTCTTCTGCCCCTTCTCCTCCCACTGATGTCTGCGTGCTGGGTTGAGGTCTCGTGCTCCTTGCTGGTTCTGCGGGAGGCCTGCTGTCCTCCCACCTCTCACCCGCTCTCCAGGCCCTGGAAGCTCACGCAAACCCCCTCTTCCTCCTGCGGCAGAGTTGTTCAGAATGACTGGGTGGAGGTTTCAGCAGTCATCTGCCACCCCAAAGTTATTGGCTGAGACCCCGGGCTTCCTCCACGCCCATTGGCCTGCTCTGCCCACAGGTCCCTGGGCTGCCGAGGGGCTGGCTACAGTGGTCCTGACCTTTCTTGCTGAGGGCACGCCTCTTTGGTGGGTTGCTCCTTTCAAGCATATGCGTGTGATTGTATGGAACAGTTAGACTTCCCATGTCGGGGCAGTTTTAGGAATTGTTTCTAGCTAGAGGGACTGGTGTCCTTCCAAGTCTAGCATTTGGGGTATGGAAAATTGTTGTGGTGTGTGGTAGGGTTTTTGTTTTCTTTTGTTTTTGAGTTTTTATTTTTTCCTTTGGTCTCCTGGCTTTTTCCTAACCCTTTCCATTCTCCTACATTGGCCAGCTTGGGCCTTCTCTCCGTGTCATCCCCATAGGAAGGCGCCCACCCCCCCCCCCCCCCCCCGTCTGCCTGTAGCATGCATCCAAGGCCAGAGCTCAGGACTGCAGACTGGGTTGGTGCCTCCTCTGCCTCAGGGGCGTGGGAGCTGGGAAGGGGCTTTTAAGAAATAATAAAAGGAAAAAATAAAGTCTTTGGCAGTTTCTACCTACTCAGATCCTCAAAGGCTGCAAGGTTCTGATGATGTAGATTCATTAGGAATGTCTCCTTGCCAGCCAGGGCCAAGCCCCAGGCCTGCTGAGAGCAGAGGCCCTCCCAGTACCCAGGTTGCCACCACCCCAGGGGCCCTGTGCCCTGTCTTACAGAGGCCCAGGCCTGAGGCTGCAGAAATCTGGGGCAGCCACCATCGAGAAGCCCTTCTCAGGGGCCAGAACTCCTTTGCCAGCGTGGATTCAAGTCGGGACTGCATAACTAAAGCAGTTGCAGTTTTATTTTTTTTACAGCTTTTTTCCCAAAAATGATTTGTAGTTGTGTGTGCAGCACTTTGCCCTGATATGTGTGCTCTACAATAAAAACCAAATCTAATATATTTTGAAACAGTTGTCTGATACTGTCATAAGAGAGGACTTGGTGCTTCCTTAATCCCTTTATTTTCTCCTTAACTCTGAACCTGGGCTGGGGAGGCCAGCGTTCATTGCCTACCAGGGAGGGCCCCACAGGAGACAGTAGGGCTGAGGGCTGCAGGTGGTTTTGCCCTCTGCCTGCTGCCCTCTCTCCTACTCCAAGGAGGATGGACCGTGTGTCCAGGTGCCCAGGACGCTGTGGGCCTACAGGAACCAGGATCACACCTTGCTGAGTTCTGAAGCCCTTCCTCCTGGGTGTGATCAGACAGGCTGTGTGCCAATGAAGGAGGGACAACGTGAGCATGGGGAGAGCCTGGCCTTTGTAAAAGGTAGGCAAGTGGTTTTGCTCATTAAACAGTTGGGTTCTTCTGTATTTTGGCCAAGCTCTCCCTGTGGCCGCAACAGTAAGCAAAACGCTTCTGGTCCCTGCTTTCAAGATGTACTACAGAATTGCGGGATACAGATACAGGCATGAGGCTGACGTGTTTAGGTGGACTGGGGTTCGGCCCAGAGGGTTTTTAGTCCTTCCAGATCCCGGTCCTGGCTGCCAGATTCTGGTCAGCTTTAGTCTGGAGTCTCCCTCATGCACTTCCAGTGCCCAAACCAGTCTGGCCAAATTCTTGCAATAGAAACCCGGCAAGTCCCTTAACTATCCATTTAAGAGAGCAGAAGAGAGAATCTAGAGGGAGCAAGTGACCAGCTAGGGCTTAGTCCTACAAATTGGTGAGAGGATATGAAGAGCAGTGAGGTAGAGCCTCCGAATGGTCTGTGGCTAGTTGGACCTGCAGGGGTAGCCACTGGGCAGGGTGGGCGGGGCCATGGTTGCCCCAGAGAGGAGGCAGTGGAGCTGAGAGGGAGAAGGACTTGCTCAAAGTCCTCCAGACTACGTGGCGAAGCGGGGCATCTTCCACTTTCTGCCCAGGCCCCTGACTCAGGCAAAAAATGGGGGGCTTATGTGGAGGGCTGGGGAGCTGGGACTCCACTGTAACTGTGACAAAACCACACTCGGGCTCTTTCTAGTCCCTGAAGGAAAAAGGCCCTTTGCTGTGCAGGAATGAGGGACAGGAGAAGCTGCAGGAAGGGGCTCTAGCCCTAACAGGTCCTGCTGTATCATTGGCTTCAGTCTCTGCACAGCAGTTCCAAGACACCCTGTCTCTGGACTAAGCTATTTTTCTGAGTAGTCCCCAAGCCCTTGGGGGTCCCCCGTACCTGACTCCCTGAATCTGACTGCCTCCAGCCCCATCTTGCCCATGGTAGGTGCTCTAACAGCATCTGGCACCAGCCCTGCCTTCCTGAGGAGCCCATTCCATTCCCCTAACCCTACTGAACTGGGGGGAAATTGAGGCCCAAAGTCTCCTTCATTCATTGAGAACATTTGAGTGTCCTACTATGTGCAAGGTTCTGTGTTGGGTGCTGAGGATACAAGACAGATCTGGTATCTCTCTCTCTCTCACACACACACACACAGGGCTATTCTAAATTGTGCTGACCTAAAAGAGGTATAGCATAGAAAATACGAATAATAAGATATACAGTACACTATAAGTTCTGCATAGCCAAGTGTTCTTCACAGAATGCTTTTGTTGATCTTTTTGAATTCTTGTATTTGTAGCCTACTTGTGGTTGTAATTCAACCATGATATATGGCGAATGGAGTTGTAGCCCATCTGCTGATACTAGTTTCCCAGGGCTCCTGTAACGAATTACCACAGACTTGGTGGCTAAAACATCAGAAATTTATTTTCTCACAGTTTGAATGTCTGAAAGCCAAAATCCCTGTCACAGGGCTGAGATCACGATTCAAACCATGCTCCTTCTGGTGGAGACTCTAGTCCTTGCGTCTAACAGTTAGTTTCTGGTGGCTGTCGACATTGCCGGATTGTGGCCACAGGACTCCTGCCTCTGCCTCCGTGGTCATGTGGCTGCCCCTTCGTGTGTACCAAATCCCCCTCTGCCTATCCCTCATTAGGACACTAATGACTGGATTTGGGGCCCACCTGGATAATCAAAAATAACCTGTCCACGTAACAATCTTTAGTCACATCTGTGAAGTACAAAAATTTGCAAGTTCCAAGGATTAGGACCCGAAATCTTTGGGGGTCACTGTTCAGCCTACTATACCACTCTCTTCCCAGTAAGTTTGTCATTAAATTTGATAACGTGGCCTACTGGTTCCTCATCCTTGAACAGATTACATTAATTGGATTGAAATTTCTCAGCCTCAGCACTATTAAAATTTAATCCCCATCATCAATATTTTCTCCATTGATTTCTTAAATCCAGACCTGTGCTCTCCAATACAGCAGCCACTGGACAATTTGTTGAACACTTGAAATGTGGCTGGTTTGAACTGAGATGTACTTTAAGTGTCAAATACACACCAGAATTTGAAGTTAGTATGAAAACAAAGAATGTAAAATAAATCCTGAGTTACTTTATATTAATTACATGTTTGAAATGGCAATATTTTGGACATACTGGGTTAAATAAAATACACTTTAATTTCACCTGTTTCCTGTTACTGTTTTAAATCTGGCTACTCATAGATGTGAAATTACATACGTGGTTTGCATTCTCTCCCTATTGGATGGCACTGGTCTAGGAAGTCATCAAATCCAGCCTGATCTGTGGTGTTTGCCAGTTTCCATGGTGTAAACACTCCTGTAGTGGCTGATTGAAAGCTGTCAACATAAAGTCATTGAACGTGGAGTTGTGAAGAGGTGGACAGAAGCACACTATTGCACAGTATCTCCCCCAGACAGACAACAGATGCAAGGAAAAGAAAGTGTAGAGAGATGAGCAGAATGTTGTAAAATAGGAAGTGCTTAGTTCTGGATATTACCTTTGTTTTTAACATGATTTTATACAATTCTCAATAATGGCCTTAACAACTGAATCACAAAAATTCCAAAAATTTCATTTTACTTAAAATTGGCTCTTGTGAGTGGCTTCCCAAGGGAGGGTTTTGAGCAGAGGACGTGATCAGACTTAGGATCCCTCAGGCTGCTGTTGTTGAGGACAAGTCGAAATCATTAAGAGATTGGCATTGGCATTAGCAAGAGATTAAGGGGCTCCAAACTGAAGAGCTGTGGCCTACTGGCAGGGTTGAAGCCACTGGGTGGTGTGAGGGGTCCTCCAGCTACGTGTCTGGGTGCTCACCGGTGCAGTTCTCCCTGTGCCCACAATGTGGCAGCAGAATCTAGGTGACAGTGCTTCAGAGTGGAGCAGGGGACAGCTGTCCCTTGGCTTGGATGGGGAGCTAAGGCCCCACAGGCAAGAACTTAGGTTCCTCAGTGCTTCTGCCCTGTTTGGCAGGGTTAATTGGTGTGTGGAGGAGGAGAGACCCAACCCACCAGGGTATGTTCCCATGAACCTTGGCACGTGCCAATGCCCTCTGCTTTGGGCAACTTCCACTGGAGGCTACCTTCTCTGGCCCCCTATCCAGTCTCCTCAGGGCTGCCTCTGGGCTCCCCAGACCCCTGGCTTCCTTCAGCACAGTCCAGAGTGTGCTGTGTGGTCCCAGCACTTCCACTCCAGGCTGGGACACTAGGACCCAACTCCTCCCTCTTCCTGGACTCTCATTGTGAGTGCAGCCCTTTACAAGCTGTCCCAATTTATTCTCACCACAACCTTTAATACCTTACTTGGGGCCTGGGCCCAAATCCAACTCTGCTACGTACTAGCTATGTGACTTTGGGAAAATTACTTAACCTCTCTGATCTTGGTTTCTTCCTTTGTACGATGGACGTAGGACTAAATGAACGACTGCAGGGCCTGGCACAGACTAAATGCTCAGTGTTAATAAATGGTAGCAATTAATATTTTCCCCCATTCTGCAGATGAGTAAACCGAGGCCTCGAAAAATGAAGTAGAAGAGGCAGGATTAGAATTTGGGGCCACAGACAGGAATGAAGCACAGATAGGCCTATGACAGTGTCAACCTGGATCATCAAACCTGACAGTCCCTGCAGGGGGCGGGTGCACCTGAATCACCAGGTCCTATGGCCCAGTAGGAGCTGGAAAAAAAAGCACAACTCAGGATGTAGGCTCAGGGGGAGTGTCAGGAGCATCAGGGCTGAGTCCTGTATCCAGAGAAGGACCACTGGCTGGAGGTCTAGAGACCAGTCACTTCTCTTTGAGCCCGCATCTTCCCTTGTAAAATGAGGATAGGCTGGGTCTGCTCCACCATTCTTCCTATCTGGCCTTTCTTTCACTGAGGCCCAGCACACTGTTCACCTTCTGGGGACTGAAGGCCCCCACATCCACCGGCCTCTCGCCTATCTAAACCCTAAGAACACCCTGAGAGCCAGCTTCATTCACCATGAAGGATGAGGTGCTCACTCCTCTCCTACCCCTGGGCCCAGACTCCCCAGTGACCTCCCAGTCGACTCCCCACCCGCTTTTCTCCCTCATTTCCTTCCACCCCAGGCCCTGCCCACCCCCAGCCCACACTCCACTCCAGGAATCCTAGGGCTGCCTGGCCCCCGGGGGAAGCAGCCAGGAAGAAGCTGCGTGTGTGGTTTGGGCAGCAGAGGAGGGTCGTGGCCTCGGCCGGGATCTGGGCCAGCCCCTGGAAGGCAGGGCCTGCCTCCCTCAGTCAGGTTTTCCTCCCACCCCCTCGCTGCCCCTACTCTGCCTCCCTTTGGGGCTTTCCCATGTCACCCTTCCCTCCTTCCCTTCTTAGGTGGCCTTGGGCAAGTCACTTCTCTACCCTTAGCTTCCATTTACTGTCTGTAAAGTGGGATCTTCCTTTGTACCTCCCTCCAGCGTGGCTGCAAAGATACAAGCAGATAAAACACAGATATGGCATTTATTGGGGCGTCTGCCTCTGAGGAAGTCCTTGATGCACGCCAGCCTGGCTCGGGGATACCCCTGTTACCCACCCGCTTCTCCACATGCCGTCCACCACCATTTCCTATGAACTTGACTCCTAAACAATGTGGGTGATGATTATTTGTGTTTTATATTAAAAAAATTTTTTTTAATGTTTATTTATTTATTTATTTTTTCAACGTTTTTTATTTATTTTTGGGACAGAGAGAGACAGAGCATGAACGGGGGAGGGGCAGAGAGAGAGGGAGACACAGAATCGGAAACAGGCTCCAGGCTCCGAGCCATCAGCCCAGAGCCTGACGCGGGGCTCGAACTCACGGACCGCGAGATCGTGACCTGGCTGAAGTCGGACGCTTAACCGACTGCGCCACCCAGGCGCCCCTTAATGTTTATTTTTGAGAGAGAGAGAGCACAAGCAGGGGAGAGGCAAAGAGAGAAGGAGGCTCTAAGTTGAGCTATCAGCACAGAGCCTGATGAGGGGCTTGAACTCACGACTGCGAGATCATGACCTGAGCCAAAGTCAGACACTCAACCGACTGAGCCACCCAGGTGCCCCATTGTGTTTTATATTTTTAATAAAATATTTCAAACACACTGAAAAATACTTAAGCTAACAGAGAAGCCACAAGAGCACCTACCACACATATTAACGTTTTGTCTTAATGGCTTCAGATCTTTTAAAATATGTATGTTTTAATGTGTTAAATACCTACTGTGTGCCAGGCACTGTTATGGGTACTGGGGACACAGCAATGAACAATGGCATTAAAAACCACCAAGACCGTATTAGGGAGCTCATTCTCAAGCTGGGGAGACAATATCCACATAAAGAAGTCAAATAGGTAGTGAGTGGGAAGAGGTCATCAGAAGAATCAGGCAGAGAAGGGGATCAGGAGTAAGGGAAATAGGCTTCTTTGAGCAAATATCATTTAAGTTAAAAGTAACTTACTTCTGGCTTGTTTGTGAGGGGTTTGGCTAAGTGAAAACCTGGGGGCAAAGTGTTCCAGGCAAGGAATCAGTAACTGCAAAGGTCCTGAGGCAGAAGCACATCCAGCACATTTGAAGAACAGTGAGGGAGCCAGCGGGTCCTAGGGAGAGTCCTAAAAACAGGTGGCTCACTAGGTATAGAACCTGCCCCATGCTTGACTCCTACTTTGAATCATCTCATTCAGTCCACAGTCTATTTTACAGAGGAGGAAACTGAGGCTCAAGGTGGACAAGTGTCTTACCTGGGGTCATCCAGTTAGCAAGATGTCTTGGGGTTTGAAGCCAGACCGGAGTCTCCTTTTAGAGCTGGGCCAGGGCCCTGGAGTGCCCTAGGAGGAGGCGGGAGAAGGGAGAGGCCACCCCACCCAGGAAATGCCTAGAAGGGAGCAATCCACCCCTGGCCTGAGGTTGACCCGAAGCTGGGAGATCCAAAGGAGGAAACTGCTTTCCCTTCAGTGCTCCCAGGAAGGTATGGGGGTGCCTGAGATCATTGAAGATCCTGTGCTCAAGCCCTTTCCTGGGCTCCCCTGAGCCTGTTTCCTGCATCAAGTGATGAGCCTAGTGGCCTGGCCCTATTGCCTTGGGCTATTGTAGTAATCACAGGCCTGTTCCCAACCAGGCTCTTGGGGGAGGGGAGAGACAAAGAGTCATTAGTGCCCCAGACCCTCCCAGCCTGGGATGGTACCTTCTCCGGTGCCATTCATGGGCTGGGCAAGTCTGCCCAAGTCTCGGTTTACCCGTTTGTACTTCCGTGCACCCATTTAACCCCCTTCAAACTGATCGGATGAGGCCAAGCTGGGCTTGAGTCACCCGAGAAAGGGCTGTTTTAAAATCCACATTCTGGGGGCTCACTCCAGGGGCATTCACATCTGGGGGACCTAGAATCTGCATTGTTAACAAGCATGGGGTTGAGTTCTGACACCACGAACGCCTCCTTGCCATGGGACCCTTCTCTGTCCACCCCCAGGTCTCTCTTCCTGTGAAACTCCTCATGCATTACAGGCAAGCTTGAATTTCCCCCTCCCTCCAGGACACCTCCTTGGGTCAGATGCCACTTCTGGGCTCCCACAGCCCCCGTGCGTCTCCCATCATGGTACAAGGTGGTCACCGTTTCCACTCAGCCCGGTCCCCCACCCCCTGCAATTGTGAGCTGGGGGTGTGGTGGGGAGGCAGGGCTGCTTACTGCCTGATGACTAAGTCCCCTTTCAAAGACAAAAAGATGGAGACTGAGGAGGGCAGGGACTTGCCCAGGGTGATAGAGGGGAAGAGCTCAGATAGCAATTAGCAAGAACTCTCTGAACTGCATGGCTCTTCCTGTCTGCCTGGAGCTTTCTAAGGGCTTTACAAGTCCTAATTCAATTCATCTTCACAACAACCCTTTGAGGTAGGTACTAATGGTCTCCACATTTTCACAGGTGAGGAAACAGGCACAGAGAGCTTAAGTAACTGGCTCCAGGCCACACAGCTTGTAAGTGATGATGCCGGGGGTTGTAAATTGACAGCGCTTCCCATTAGTGAGGCTCTCGTTTTGCAAAGGAGGCAACTGGGGCTCAGGGCTTGTCACTCAGCCAGTGGCAGGGTGGCAGGGACCAGAACCCAGGCCTCTGAGTTGCCTGAGCTGCCTGTGTTGGGGGTGGGATGGGCAGTGGCCGGAGGGATCTGACCCTTCTGTCCAGCCAGCTCTGCGCACAGCTCGGGCCAAAGCTCTCCCCTGGCCTTTGCCCATCTATCTTAGCTTCCCCAACTGTAAAGTGGGGAATAGGGCTTCCTCTGCCCTCACCCGTAAGTTGAGAGTATGAAGTCATTTGAAACTAGGAAAGGCTTGGGAATAGTGCCTACCAGAGTAGGTGCTCCTAAGATTTGTTGTTCTGATCACCTCGCTGCTCCCCCACCAGCTCCTCTTCCAGATGCAGCCTCGAGGGCGTGGGCGGGCGGGAGCGGAGGGGTGGGGGTGGGGGTGGGGGTGGGACAGCCAGGCCCCTGTTGCTTGGCAGCTACGTCAGGGTCAGAAGTCAGGCTGCTGGGGTTGGGCCCGGGTCCACCTGCCCCACCGGGGCTTCTGGGAACTCCTCCGTTCTGCCCGGCCCTGAGCCCGGGCAGCCTATGATCCTCAGCCTTGGAAGGAAAGGTTCAGCCTTGAGGCCATCGTCCAGATGAGAAAAGGCGGCCTGGGAGGTGGGTGGGGACAGGCCGATTGTCCCTCTGAGAGTGGAGGCGGGGTGCAGCTTTGTTTATACACTGTTCCCTGTGCAGGGGAGGCCCTTCCCCCATCTCGGAACAGCCCACATCCAATCTCAGGATGGTCCCAAATGTCACTTCCTGAGGAAGGGCCTCTTACTTACGTGCCCCTGTCTTTACCCGACGGCCCTCCTAAGGATCCCGTGCTGCCACACGTAGCCTTGGAGTCTGGATGCTGAAGGATGTGTAGGAGTTCCCCAGGGGCCGGGCGCTGAGGAGGGCATTCCTGACTGACCACCCAGCCAGGGTAAAAGCATGGCGGGGGAGGTGTTCTGGCCCACTGGGGTACAAAGCGGTGTCCCGTGAAACTGTAAATATAACTTGGCAATCACTAGACCATAGCGTAGATGGGGAAACTGAGGCTGAGGGGGTCAGGGAATTGCCCCAGTCAGAACTCTCCTGGCTTTCGGGACGGGTCTGCCTCATTACCCGAGTAAGCACGTCGCTCCTGGTTGGAGGAAGGAAAACGCCTCCTCCAAGTTCGGGAACACTGGCCGGCCCCCTCCAAAGCTCGTCCCCAGCCGCCCACGCAGGAGGCCTGGCTCACGGACTACAAGTCCCGGCAGGCCCCACACCGCAGCGCATGCTCGGCGAGAGTACCTTCGCGAGCCCTGCCGAACCCGGGGGCCCAGTCTTCCCCCATTGTCTGGCCCGCAGGGGCGGGGCGGGCGGCGTATGGGCACACCTATTGGTCGGGCAGCACATCG
>NC_064814.1:47871025-47884096 GCF_023721935.1 Panthera uncia
GCGGGCGGCGGCGGCGGCGGCGGCGGGCGCGGCGCCGGCAGCCGGACGCAAGATGATGAAGTTTCGGTTCCGGCGGCAGGGCGCCGACCCGCAGCGCGAGAAGCTCAAGCAGGAGCTCTTCGCCTTCAACAAGGTGCGGCGGCGGTGGCGGCGGTTCGGGCTGGGCAGGAGGGGGCGGGCCGGGGGCCCAAGCCGGGGGCCCGGGGGCCGGAGCCACGTCGGGCTCGGGGGGAGGGGGCGCCCAGCTGGGGCGGGGCGCGGGGGCCGGGACGCGCGCCCCTCTTCGGGCCCCGCTTCTCGCCTCTTTCCCTGCTCCACTCTCGGACTCTGGGTGGGTCTGGGTCTCTCGCGGACTTTCCGAGTCAGCTTGTCCGGGTCTCTGTGGGCCTCACTGGTCCTGGCTCTGCAGGTCTCTGTCTACTTGGGTCTCTGTGTCTCTGTCTCTGTACGACTCTTTGCCTGTCTCTGGGTCTCTGTCCCTGTCTCTGCCTGTGATCACCTCCCTATCCTCAGCCTATGCCTGTGTATCCGGGGAGTGGGGGGTGTCTCTACCTCTGTCCCTGTGTATCTCTGGGTACCTCTTCTCTGTCTCCCTTCATCTCTCTGTCTCTGCATCTGTGAGTCTTTGCTGGTCTTTTCTTGCGTGTGTCTCTGCCTGCATATGTCCCTGTGCGGTCTCTAGAACTCTCACTCCGACTCTCACTCTCTGTCTCTTTATTTCTCTTCCTTTGGGGGCTCTCGGAGCCCCTGCTCAGCCCTGAGGGCAGCCCAGGGCCCCAGTTTGTTTTTCTTTTGCACCCAGGCCAGTGGGGAGGGGTGAGGAGGAGAGGCAGATGTTGGGGGGTGGAGCTGGGAAATCCCTTCCATGTTCCTCTCCTTCCTTCCCCCAAGGCCCTAGGCTCTGCCTTGTGGGGCTCTGACCTGCCCTGTGCTGCTGGGGGCTCCAAGGAAGATGCCTGGCTTTGTACTCAACTACCCTTCAGTGTGCGGGGCCTCAGTTTCCTTTGCTGTGAAATGGAGCCACCTGGTTGTGGGCTCTGGCTCCCTGTATCACATGGGCCAGCTGACCTGCCTTTGAGCCAAGGTGGAGGTGAGGGGGTGGAAGGTTGCTCCTTCCTTTCTTTTCCCAGGTAGGGCAAGAGGGGCCATGGGAAAGGGGCTGCCTGCAGCCCCCACCTCCTCCCACCCTTGCACTGATGGGTGGTAGATCCAGGCCCCAACCTTTGCCTTGTTAACTTCTCCTGGGGTGTTGCTTCTGGCCTCAGTTTTACTCCAAACCTCTGATTGCACAGCCCTTCACTGCTCTTGGGGATTAGAGTTGTTATCCCCGTCACACAGGTGAGAAAATCGAGGTTCAGAGAGGGGTGACGTCTGGCTTGTCAAAGTCACAGAGCGAGTTGGGGCACTTTGTCCTTGTGTCCCCTTGTCGACAGGATTTGACTTTAGCCTTGAGGGGCAGGGATTTTTGGAGGGACTGCTGTGGCCCTGGGCCAGACTCAAGGACACTCTCGTCCAGGAGAACGCCCTGGGGTGACTGGACCTGCAGTGGCTGAGGTGGGAATGTCTCTCAGGGCAGGCAAGGTTTCCTGGTGATGGGGAGGCTGCCAGGACCTTCAGACTTGGCAGCTGAGCACTTGCCAGGGGCCTGAGGGGCCCAGAGGGGAGGCTGGTGCCCAGGGTCTCCCAGATGGCCCCCTTCCTATGCTGGGTGGCTATGAGGGCGAAGCCCTGGGAGGCGAGAGAATGATGGTGGCGGCAGGCATGTGTTAAGGTGTCACTTCCTTAGCCATTGAGTCGGGGTGTGAAGAGGAGAGGTGGTGGAGAGGCTTGGCTCCGCTTGGCCGGCCCTGGGTTGGTAGAAGCCGAGGGCTCTCTGCTAAGGAGAGTGAGGCCCCATTCTGAGTGGGCAGCATTGGCGGGAGGGGTGTGGTTTGGGGCAAGGGGCTTGGTCACAAGAGGAGGTGGTAGGTGATCACTAGAGAATAAATGGGTCCCACATTCCCAAGCGATGGCAGGGGAGTGAGAAGCAAGCCTGGACTTTGGACTCAGTCTCACATCCAAGTCCCCGCCCTGCCCACAAGGTGCCTGTGGGATGTCCACTCTATGTCAGTTTAACAGATACTGAGCTCCTACTGTGTGCAGGGCCCCCTTCTAGGTATGGGGGACACCGCAGTGACCAGAAGGGACAAGTGCCTCTTCACTCAGGATGCTCATGTACTTGTGGGGGAGACAGTGAAAAGCCAAAGCAAAAGAGTAAAACGTGCAGTAGCTTGGATAACAGCCAGTGCTGTAGATAAAGTAGGCTGGGGGTGTGGAGTGTGGGGACAGGGAGGCTGCTAGAGCAGGGTGGCTTAGGGAGGGCTGTGAGGAGTTGACTCCCGATCTGAGACCTGAATGGTGGGAAGGACCCCTCTTTGGGCAGTGCTGGGTGAAGCACGTTCCAGGCAGAGGGACAGTAGATGCAAAGGCCCTGAGGCAGGAGTCTGCCTAGTAAATTGGAGGAGAGCAGAAAGCCATTGGGCCCGGAGTCAAGTGAGCTGGGGGAGAGTGGGAAGAAGAGGACAGGGAGGGGCCAGGTGGTGAGGTGGGAGCTTGGAGAGGGTCCTGAGCAGAGGGTGGGGACTGGCTAGACACGGTCAGATGGTCAGGTCTAGCAAACGTGTGGTGATGCTAGCGTGGGGGCGGGAAGGGAAGGGAAGCACTCCCCTCTACCCCCCAGCTAAACGGACTGTTCTGTCCTCAGGTTGGGCGCACTGCCCCTCGTGCCCAGATGGGAAACTGAGGCTTGGGGAGTACTGTGACTAGCCTGAGCCCATGCAGGCTGCATAAAGGGCTCAGTCCCTGTCTGGATTGGTGGAGGCCCGGGGCTACAGGCCTGGCGACCAGGGTTTCTTCTGAAATGTGTGTCTTGCTGAGGAAGTGGTCAGGAGATACCTGGACCCACATGCGGTGTCCCACATTGGTGTTGAGGACAGCGGGTGGGGGCCCCTCCAGCCGGGCCTCTGGGGATGAGCAGGAGCTCCTTGGTGGATGTGGGAAAACCGAGGAAAGCACGAGTGGGTGGAAGGAAGGATCGAGAACCTGGTGGGCAGGGGTCTGTGCGGGGGGACTGGCCCTGCCAAGAGGAGTGGCCCCGGGGGAGGGGGAGGGTCAAGAGCCTCCACCTAGCTGATCTTGGGTGTTGCCCTCCGATCTCCATGTGGGGCCTGTGGGGAGTGCCAGGGACATCATATGAGACTACGGACAGCATGGCGGCTCACCGCTAAAAGTGGGATGCAGAACCCTGCTCTGGGGGACAGGTAGGGTTGACTTTTGTGCCTGCACCCCGTTGGTCCTGTTTCTCTCTGTCGCCAGAGCCCTGCACACAGCGGGCCGGACACGGGTATTGAGAAAGACAGGGGCTTGGCAGGGGGAGGGCCTCTGCGGTGTGGACGGGACACGTGAACACCTGTTTCAGAGTCGAGGACACTGAGGCACAGAGCTCAGACGGACCAGCTCCAGTCCTGCTCTGCAGCTGCCATAGTCTGGAGGCTGCCTTGGGGTGGGACTCAGGTGGGCCAGGGGCGGCCGTGCCTGTGCCAATGCCACTGCCCTCCCCTCCCCCGCAGACCGTGGAGCATGGCTTCCCCAACCAGCCCAGCGCCCTGGCCTTTGACCCGGAGCTTCGCATCATGGCCATCGGCACCAGGTCTGGGGCCGTCAAGATGTATCCTTTGGGAACTGAGGCCTTCAGGGCCCTTCGGAAGCTCCTGATTGCAGCTCCCTGTACGTGGGCTCCTTGGGCCGGGTGGGGGGGCAGGGGGGCTGGCCTGGGAGGCCGCAGTAGGCGCCTCGATCCTGGCGGAGGTTGGTGGTGTGGCTTCTGCCCTGAGACTTTTCCTCGCGGAGATGGTTGGGGGGGGGGGGGATGGGGTCTGCTTGCGGTGGTCACAGCTGTCCATCGCTGCATTTCAGCCAGCCAGTTACCTAGGCGACCCTAGCGTCGTTCCAGCAATTAATTGACTGGGGACACCAGGCCAGGAGGCTAACCACGCACGGTACCCAGCAAAGGTGTTGAGTGGGCCAGGGTTACACAGTGGGCCTTGCCCTGGTGACTGGGCACACACGTATGCCAATGTGAAGACACGTGTGTTCGGCTGAGGGGCTGGGGGCAGTGCCAGGCTCAGCATGGTGAGCGCGGCGCGGCCCCCACCTGGATGCTGGCGGCTGCACAATGGGCCGTGTGAGCCGCACAAAGCGGGCATTTTCCTGCAAGCGCAGGGTGGGGGTGGGGTGGGGGCAAGCAGGCAGCTGAATGCTCCTTGCCTGCCATGGAGAACCCCACCCCCACTGCCCTCGGGGAAGCCCCTTGGGTGGGGAGACAGAGGTGTGGGGTCTGGCTGGAGGCGGCTCGGTGAGGGGTGCCCACCCTCACCCTTCCTCTTGGGACCCTCTGGCTCTCAGTACCCTCGTTGGGGACACTGGTTGGCGGAAGATGAGTCAGTGCCTGGAAGGAGGCAGGGTGGGGATGGGGGTCTTCGCACCCCAGGGCTGGGTGGCCAGACAGGGGTGGGCGTCTGGGCCTTTGGTCTGTGAGTTTGCCTTCTCCAGGGAGTGTGGCTGGGCCAGGATGCCCCTCCTCTCCCGTGGGCCCCTGAGGCACTGGTGGGGCAGGGGAGGGGGTGGGGAGGGGGCAGTGCCTGGACCCCCTGCCCCCAAGTCCGCACCTGCCCTGGGGGGGCATGCACTTCCTGGCCAGCTCCCACTCCTCGTGGTGCTGTCCTGACTCACAGGTATATCGTGGTCCCGAAGCCCTTTCTTCTTCTCAGTGCCCTGCTCCACGCGACTCTGTTGGCCACTTGAGCTGTCGCTCCGTGGTCTCACGCACAGGCTCCTCCTGCTCACAAAGAACCTGATGTACTGGCGAGGAGACATCCCCGGAGGAAGCTGGGGCCCTCCTCTGTCCCCTCAGTCCTTCCCCCGGTCTACCCTAGCTCCCAGCCCTGGGTCGGGAAACTGAGGCTGGCCACAGAAGCCACCCCTCCCCCTCAAGGGTGGCCCGTCTCCTTGGCAACCCTGGTTCCCGCCCAGCGCTCCTGCCCTCTCTTTTGTCCCCTCTTCTGTGTTCTCCTGGCTCCTGCAGGGAATCCCAACTCTAGCTCCAAAGCAACCGGCTCCTGCGTTGTTGCTGGGCAACGCTGACCCCTCCCTAACCCTCCCTCCTGGGGCCCCCTCGGCCCTGCCCGACTGGTGTTGCTGTGACTCTGGCACTGACACCAGACACTTGAAGCGGGTCACCCAATCTAAGCCTCTGCGGATTGTCTGTGAAATGGGCAGGCTGAGGCCTCTCCCTGGTCACAGTGGGGGCTGCTGGCTGCGTGCCCCAGAGGGAGGTTGGTTTCCTTGCCCATAGCCGGAGGTTGGCTTGGAGCTGTGGGAAGAGGCAGCCTGGACTCTCCTCTGCTCCAGACTTCCGTGCCCAGGCTTGGCCTGGCGTCTCTGCCTGTATGATCCGAACCTGGGGGGCCCAGCTCTTATGTACACAGACACACGCACACGGCTAACACAGGGCAGAGCCCTGGCTGCCTGCCGGGCCTGGGCCAATTGTGTTGGGTATGTCTTTATTCTCACTTGCCCTGGATCAGCCCTACAAGGTGGGAGTGGGACTCACTAGCCCATTTTACGGATGAGGAAGTAACTGACTTGCAGGAGCAGAGTGGAGCCTGCACGCTGAGCCTGGGGATATCTTGGGGGGATAGGACAGTGCTTCTTCAGGGAGGGGTCCCATCTGGACCTTGGAGGGCTTCTGGGTAGGCAGGCCTGGTTGGGGCCCGTTGGAATCGTTCTCAGAAAGGAGGACCTCCCGTATCTGCTTCTGCCCTTGACCTGTGCTCTCAGCTACGGTGCACCTGGCGTGGAGTTTACCGGCCTACACCGAGACACGGCCACTGTTACCCAGATGCACTTCCTGCCTGGCCAGGTGAGCCTCCACCCTCACTGGCTCCCGTGGCCCCCACGCCCTCCCCATCCCAGGCCAGCCCAGTCTTGGTCTCTGCTCATCCACCAGGGCCGCCTCCTGACCCTGTTGGACGACAGCAGCCTGCATCTCTGGGAGATCGTCCACCACAATGGCTGCGCCCACCTGGAGGAAGCACTCAGCTTCCAGCCACCCAGTCGGCCGGGCTTTGACTGTGCCAGGTACCGGAGGACTTGGCTGGGGACCAGCTGCCGGGCGCAGGGGGCGGGAGGGGGAGCCCGGGGGAGGTTGTGGAAGCCAGCCTTGCAAAGGTGCTGTGGGGGTAGGAAGCCTCCCTCAAGCTAGGATACGGGGTGGCAGGGTACCTGGGGCTGGGCCCGGGGCCCGGAGAGATGTGCCCTGTGGATTTTGCAGGTGTGAAATAGGGGGCTCTGGCCAAGTCTGAGGTGAGCAGGTAGTGTCCATGCTCTGGGGACCGCTGGGGCCTTTAACGGTTTGGAGGGGGCGATGGGTGATAATGTACATGGGTGAAAGGGCAGCTGGGGGGCAAGGAGCATCGTCCCAGGCTGTATGAGGTGCCAGCAGGATGCTCCAGAGGTCAGTGGCGTGGGCCTAGACCCCCAGTGAGAGTGTAAGGGGCCTCTCGGTCTGGCCCTGCTGAAACAGAGTTGTCCTACTCCTCCTGGGGGCTGGGTGACACCCTCACACGGGGGTGGACTCCTGGGGTCTCCCATCCTCTGCAGGCCAGGTCCAATCTGGGGCCCTCCTGCAAAGTCAGGGAGACATCTTGAGGCTGGCGACAGGGTTCCTGGGTGAGGCTCAGGAGGGTTGTGTGTGTCCTAGAGCCCTTGGTCCTGGCCCGGGCACTGGCCTGGTTCCTACCTTCCTTCCTAGTGAGGGGGAGGGGTCGGGAGCCCGTCTCCAAGACCTGAGGAGCCTATTTTTATCCCTCTCCTTCCCAACATCCTGATGAATAATTGAGTGAGCTAATTGTGATGCCCGCAGCCACCACCTTCGCCTTCCCAGTGCGCCAGCCAGCCCACTCGATAATCCGGCCTCTATGAGCGCAGAGGGTCCATAATGAGCTGCCAGTAGCAGCCCAGCCCCCTCCACACCACTCCTCAGCGGGCGGACGGGCTTGCGCCCTCACCCACTCCCCTCATCCCTTGCAGTGGCCCGCTCAGCCTCGCCCGTGTCACGGTGGTCTTGCTGTTGGCAGCCGGTGACCTGGCGGCCCTGGGCACCGAGGGCGGCAGCGTCTTCTTCCTGGACGTGCCCACCTTGACGCTGCTCGAGGGGCAGACTCTTGCCCCGGACGACGTTCTTCGAAGGTAAGAGGCAGGCGGACCTCCCAGCAGCCTCTCCACGCCCGGGTGGTGCTCCTGCCGGCTCACCTGCGCCCCTCTGCAGCGTGCCAGACGACTACCGGTGTGGGAAGGCGCTGGGCCCCGTGGAGTCACTCCAAGGACACCTGCGGGACCCCACCAAGATCCTCATCGGCTACAGCCGGGGCCTGCTGGTCATCTGGAACAGGGCGGCGCAGTGCGCGGACCGTGTCTTCCTGGGGAACCAGGTGTGTGAGGGAGGCCGGCACCTGCAGCCGGGGCCCTCTGCTTAGGGCCCTGCTCACACTGCCCCCCCTACCCCCCTGCAGCAGCTGGAGAGCCTGTGCTGGGAGCGCAGCGGCAACACGCTGGTCAGCTCGCACAGTGACGGCAGCTACGCCGTCTGGTCTGCGGGTGCCGGCGGCTCCCCCGTGACACAGCCCACGGTAGCCACCACGCCCTACGGTGAGTGCTGGGGAGGCTGAGGGCAGCCCTGCCACCTGAGCGTGGGGTTGACCGGGGACCCCGAGCTCAGGCACTTGGGGCTGCCCGGCCTTGGTGGGGGTACCCAGGAGGCCTTGTGTGAGATGCCATGCCGAGCCACGTCCTCGAAGGTGAGGTTGCTGGGGGGCACGGTTGGGCAGTGGGCCTTCCCCTCGGGGTCAGGAAGCAGCTGTGAGGCCAGGATGGTGGAGGCAGAGCAGGAACGGGAGAAGCTTGGAGAAATGTGACCTGGGGCCCTTCTGGTCCCTGTGAGCGAATGAGCCCGACACTGTCCCACCCCTCCAGGCCCCTTCCCCTGCAAAGCCATTAACAAGATTCTGTGGCGAAACTGTGCATCTGGGTAGGTGGGGAGCTGGTTCTCAGATGTGGGTTGGGGGCTGTGTCTGCAGGGGGGAGGAGGGTGGGCTCTGGGGCACAGGGATGTCCTGCAGCGCTCTCCCTGGGTCGGGCAGTGTGCACTTGGGGTCTGGGTGGCTCACGTGGCTCCCCGCCTGCCGTGCAGGGACCACTTCATCATCTTTAGTGGAGGCATGCCCCGCGCCAGCTACGGTGACCGCCACTGTGTGAGTGTGCTCCGGGCTGAGACTCTGGTGACGCTGGACTTCACCTCCCGCATCATCGACTTCTTCACAGTTCACAGCACACGGCCCGAGGACGGTGTGTACCCTGCCCTCGCCACCCCATGCCCTGTGCCGCCCCCCCCCCCGTGGCTCTGCTCACCCAGCCCTCGCCCCGCAGAGTTCGACGAGCCCCAGGCCCTGGCTGTGTTGCTCGAAGAGGAGCTGGTGGTGCTCGACCTGCAAACGCCTGGCTGGCCTGCTGTGCCTGCCCCCTACCTGGCCCCGCTGCACTCATCTGCTATCACCTGCTCGGCACATGTCGCCAACGTCCCCGCCAAGCTGTGGGCCCGCATTGTGAGCGCCGGCGAGCAGCAGAGCCCCCAGCCTGCCTCCAGCGCCTCGGTGTGTGCCCAGGGCCTCCTGCAGGGGCAGGGACATGGGGAGGGAGGGTGTTGCAGGCATAGGCCCGGAGGTGGGGATGTAGCAGGTGTACACGGGGAATTCAGGCAGCTTGGGCCCCGGGTGCCATGCTGAAGGTGAGGAGAGAAGGTGTTTGTCCTGACCTTCCGCTTCCACATCTCTGCCTCCCTCTCCCAGAGCTGGCCCATCACCGGGGGCCGGAACCTGGCCCAGGAGCCATCACAGCGGGGGCTACTGCTGACTGGGTAGGCAGACACATGTGTTCCATGGCCAAGCACAGGTGTGACGTGTGCGTGCGTGTGTGTGTGTATGTGTGTGTGTACGCGTGTGTATTTGGGTAAATGGAGCGTGGTGCGACCCATGCAGGTGCAGGAGAGCCCATCCTGGGCCGGTGGGTACTGACCTGCCTGGTGACTCAGGCCCCAGCCCTGGTGGGACCAGGCCATTCCCCTCTCCTGCAGGGTGGATTGGGATGAAGCCTCCCTAGGCCCTGGTTAAAGGCCCCGCCCTGCCCTGCCTTTTGGTCTAGAATTGAGCTCCACCCACCCGGCCTGCCCTGGGACCGGAAAATCTGGGCTGGCCCACGCTCATCTGCCCAGGGCAGGTGCTAGAGAGCCCAGTCTGGGCCTGGCGGGCGCTGACGTGCCCAGTGACTCAGGCCCCAACTTCCTGCCCTGCCCCTGCCTGTGCTGGGACCCTCAGGCCTCTGACTCCAGTGTCCCCTATCCTGCTTGAGAGCTCCTAATCATGGCTTTCAGAGCTTTTGGAGGTATCCCAACCAGCCCCAGAGACTCACACACCTTTTCTCGCCCTGGCTCTGGGCTCCCACCACCGCCCAAAGGTCCCTGACGTGGGCTCTGCAGCTGTGTCCTGAGGCTGCACCCCAGATTTGTCTGCTCCTGCCCCCCGCTTCCCCTCCCTGCTTCCTCCCAGCCTCCCCAGGCTTCCTGCTGCTCTGCCTACATGGCTGCCTCATGCCTCATGATCCTTCTGCTCTATGGCTAACGCCCGATCGCTTTTTCTGGACGCGCCCGTAGTCCTCTGTTCCCTGCATTATCTCCTCTGTCATCTCCTGCTCATCACACTGGTGATTATTTCCATACCTTCTCACCCTGTTTGAGGGGCCCCGGTGCATGTGGTCTGGCATACTGTAGGCACTCAAGATGTGTTTGCTCTATACAGTAGATGCCTCCTGTTTGCTGTGTGCAGTGGGAGTCTGGTCAGTGCTTGGCATACGTAGTAGGTGGTCAGCGCGTGGTCACTGGATGAGCGGGATGGGGGTGGTGCACGGGGACCCGGGGTGGGCCTGATGTTGCCTTCCCTACAGCCACGAGGACGGCACCGTGCGCTTCTGGGATGCATCTGGTGTGGCCTTGCGGCCGCTCTACAAGCTCAGCACAGCTGGCCTCTTCCAGACAGACTGCGAGCACGCTGACAGCCTGGCCCAGGCCGCTGAGGACGACTGGCCGCCCTTTCGCAAGGTAGGCCCTGCCCCGGCCCTGGGGAGCCTGGTCCCAGCTCTGCCCCATGTCATCGCTCCATCCCGCCCCGCAGGTGGGCTGCTTTGACCCCTATAGCGACGATCCTCGGCTCGGCGTGCAGAAGGTGGCGCTCTGCAAGTACACAGCCCAGATGGTGGTGGCTGGCACTGCAGGCCAGGTAAGGCGGAGGTGCCCCAGGCTCGGGGTCTCAGAGGGCTTTCTGGAGGAGGTGGGCCTGACCTAGAGGGTCTAGTGGAGTGGCGGGGGACGCACATGCGCAAAAGCCCGGAGATGGGAATGGGGCTGCAGGTGGGGCTGGCTGGGGTGAGGCCAGCCGGGGAGGTGGAACCTCTAGGAGGCCTGGAGTCCAAGCTCTGGCCGCAGGGAACCACACCAGGGGCGGGAGCACGGGTGTTAGGTGAGCACTGAGAGTGGGGACCAGCAGGTCTGGGTCGCTGCCGTGCCCCAGCACTCAACACGGTATATGGGGCTCAGTGGGTAATTACCGTTAAGTGGGAGACAGGCTAGTGGGGGGTGCTTTGCTCCAAAGGCCAGTGGGTCTCGGTGACTGCTGTTCCCCTCTGACTCGTGCAGTATGCAGAAGGTGCTCAATGTATGCTCATTGCTAAAGGGAGAGAGACTTGCGGGGGTGGGATATTGTGCTCCTGGAAGGCAAGGACCAGCTGGTCTTGGTCACCATTGTGTTCCCCAGTGCTCAGTGAAGGCCCTGGTATACACTAGGCTTTCAGTGAGTGCTTGTTAAGCGGATAAACGAGAGACAGTACTGGGACTGGCCTAACGGTGGCTTTGCGGGCTCAGGTGGGGCCCGGGTAGTCCTGTCCTCCACACTGACCCCTCCCCCACCCTGCCATGGCTGTGTTTTCAGGTGCTGGTGCTGGAGCTAAGTGATGTGCCATCAGAACAGGCGGTCAGCGTGGCCAGTGTGGACCTCCTCCAGGACCGAGAGGGCTTCACGTGGAAGGGCCACGAGCGGCTGAGTCCGCGCACAGGGCCACTGCCGTGGCCTGCTGGCTTCCAGCCCCGAGTGCTGGTTCAGTGCCTGCCACCAGCTGCTGTCACCGCTGTCACGCTCCATGCCGAGTGGAGCCTCGTGGCCTTCGGTACCAGTCATGGCTTTGGCCTCTTCGACTACCAGCGCAAGAGCCCTGTGCTGGCCAGGTGTGTGTGTGGTGGGCCCGGTGAGCGGGGGCTGTACTTGCACCTGGCCCCAGCCTCCTGGGAGACCTTTGGTGTCTCCCCACACCTGTCTGGGCCTCAGTTTCCCTGAGATCTGACATGGTGCAGGTAGGGCGACCTTAAAGTCGCCTTCCCCGCTGGCAGCTCTGTCCTTATGAAAAGTGCTGCTGGTAGAGTGTTAAGCGCCCCCGGCTGCTGGGTGCGAGGGGCAGAGGGGCTCCGGCTTCCTGAGCCACGGGGCCGGCAGGAGCGCGGCGGCTGCTCCGGGAGTCTGCTCCGTGGCACAACTGGCACCTGCCTGCCCCCAGGTGCACCCTGCACCCCAACGACTCCCTGGCCATGGAAGGGCCGCTGTCCCGGGTGAAGTCGCTCAAGAAGTCTCTGCGCCAGTCTTTCCGGCGCATCCGCAAAAGCCGAGTCTCGGGCAAGAAGCGGGCCGCTAATGCCAACAGCAAGGTGAGGCGGGGCTGCGCTGCCCGGATGCCACCTCTCTGCCTGCTGGGGCCAGGCACAGCAGTGGAGCCTCAGCTCCGAGAGCCAAGCGTCTGTTCCCTTCAGTAGCCCCGGCCCCTGGGCCCCCCCCCCCCCCCCCCCCCCCCCCCCCTGCTGATCAGGATGAGCCGGGGAAGGTGCTGGGATGTCGGCACCAGGCTGTATGGGAGCAGAGGGGGTTGGGGAGGCGGAGTTCTGGAGGCTGTGCCCCTCCAGTTGCAGGAGGCCAATGCGCAGCTGGCCGAGCAGGCCTGCCCCCACGACGTGGAGATGACCCCCGTGCAGCGCCGCATTGAGCCCCGCTCTGCCGACGACTCCCTCTCGGGTGTTGTTCGCTGCCTCTACTTCGCTGACACGTTCCTTCGAGATGGTGAGGCCAGGGGGACGGGCTGGGGGGGATGGGCCTGAGCCGGCCATCTAGGAAACGGGGAAGGGTGGGACCGCGCCGTCTGGGAGGTTGGAAGGCACACCCTATGCGCCGGACTGAGCTGGCGACAGTGCCCCGGCCACCCCAAGTGGTCCCCCCTGGAACTTCCAACTGTGAGGGGTTGGTGAGTGAGCCGGGCCTCTGAGACCTGAAGAGGGAGAAGGGAGCCCAAGATCTGGGGGCGGAGAGTGTGGGGGTCAGCCAGTGCCAGCGGCTGAGGTGGGTACGTGTTGGGGAGATGACCCGGGTGTGGTGGCTGCAGAAGAGGGGGAGGCTGGGGAGACGCTGGGTGCTGGCCACCTCACTCTGCAGTGGCGAGTGCCCTGAGTGGTGGGAGCCCCGGGACGGTCCTCTGCAGACCGATGTGGTCTGGTTTATTGACTGATTCACTGATGGATTTTTACCTCGTATCGTGGAGAATTTTCACCATACACAACAACAGGAGTGCAGTCGCCCCACAAAGACAGCCAGCCATCTGCTGCTGCACCGTCCCCGCCCCACACGGTGGCTTTTAATAAATTTTTATTTATTTATTTTTGAGAGAGAGAGAGAGAGAGAGAGAGAGAGAGAACAAGTGGGGAGGGGCAGAGAAAAAGAGGGACAGAGGATCTGAAGTTGGCTCTGCACAGACAGCAGAAAGCCCAAGCAGAAAGCCCACTGTGGGGCTTGAACCCATGAACCATGAGATCATGACCTGAGCTGAAGGCAG
>NC_064814.1:47884196-47928649 GCF_023721935.1 Panthera uncia
ACACACACACAGTGGCTTTTATCTTGCTGGAGCATTTTCAATGAATATCTGTACATCAGGACTTGAGCGTGTGTCTAACAGACATAAGCGACAGCCATGGTGCCTGCATCGCACCCCGCGGAACCGATGCTGATCCAGTCTCTTGTCACACTCGGGCTGTGGTGGCTTTCTCCTTTCATCTCCAAAATGCCTTTTTATAGTTGATGTTGGGTCAGCATCTAGTCATTCTGCACTTGGTTGTTTCACTGATGTGACTTTCAGGCTCTGAATCCGAGCAGGGACCCCCTCCCCCTCCCCCCACCTTCTGATGTCATGTATTTGTTGAGGATCTTTGATCCAGTGGATTTTCTCAGAGTCTGGACATGGTAGCCCCAGGCTCTTTACCTTGTTCCGCTGTCACCACGAGAAGGCTTATGGCGTTCAGGTTCCCAGCTGGCTGGGTGTCCTAGGTCTGGGCAACATTTTGAGTTGCTTATTTTCCCTGGGGTTTGGCTCCCCCTGGTGGTTGTTGCTGAGGCCACCGATTCATCAAGGGCACACAGCAGTGGCTGCTGGCTCCTGCTGGCTCCTGCTGGCTCCTGCTGGCTTCTTCTGGCTCCTGCTGGCTCCTGGACATTGAGCTGTGATTCTCCACCAAGGACCTTCCCCAGAGGTTCATCCCACACAGGGAAAGCTGGCTAGACAGCGTCCCGCAGGCCTCATTTCTTTCCACCCCAGCCCTGAGGACTCCACGTCTGGCTGTTGGGCCGAAAGCACACGGTGGGGGGTGGGCTGTGGCCAGCCGGAATGCATCTGCAGGGTGCGGGCTGGTTCCAAGTCTGTCAGTAAGACTAGTGATGGCATATGGTGAGGGGGTGTCAGGGCTGCATGGGGGGGGGGGGGGGGGACTCTGTTCCTGAAATGGGGGCTGAGGGTACAGTGGGATGGGGTTGGAGAGATCAGGGTCTAGTTTGGGTGCCCGTTGACGTCCTCGAGATGTCCTGGAGGCCATTCCCACTTCTGCAGCAGGGCTGTATCTGAGGCCCCAAATTTCGTCAGTAATATAGAGAAGGTGCCTCGGGCCTGAGGCCCTCTGAGGTCCCTGGGGAGGCGTGGGACACGAGAGAACTGATTCCGGGGTATCCGGAGAGGAAGGGAGGAACCTGTATCATGCAGCCGACACCCCGCCTCACCAGGCCCTGTCGTCCCGCAGCGGCCCATCATGGACCCACCATGTGGGCAGGCACCAACTCGGGGTCCGTGTTTGCCTACGCGCTGGAGGTGCCGGCGGCCGCGGCAGGTGGCGAGAAGCGACCCGAGCGGGCGGTGGAGGCCGTGCTGGGCAAGGAGGTGCAGTTGATGCACCGTGCACCCGTGGTGGCGATCGCCGTGTTGGATGGGCGCGGCCGCCCGCTGCCCGAGCCCTATGAGGCCTCTCGGGATCTGGCACAGGCGCCTGACATGCAGGGCGGCCACGCTGTGCTCATCGCGTCTGAGGAGCAGTTCAAGGTAAACCACCGTGGCGACCCTCCTGGCTCCCACCTGACACCGTTAGACCTTCCAGGAACTCTGTCCTCACTGTGCTCCCTGTCTGCCTGAGACACATGCCCCTGGACTAGCAGAGATGGCCCCTGGAGAACCCAGATGCTCCCTCAGCCAGCCACATCCCCCCAGGACCCTCCTGCCTCGCCGAGTCCCTGCCAGGACCCTCTGAAGACTCCTCAGGGCTCTGTCTGGCAGGAACTCGTGACCTGAGTGGATACCAGCCACCTTACCCTTACAACCCAGTGTGACTGGTTTGGCCACAGATGGGGGGGCCCTGGGAGGTCTCCTAGGTGAAGTCTGAGGAGAGGGTGCCCAGGCGGGAGGCTGCCAGGCGGCCGGGGCTGCAGGCCCAGCTGGCAGGCCGGGTTCGGGGCGGGGGCTGGTGCCCGCATCTGGGAGGGTGGGCCCTGCGGGTGCGGACAGGGCCAGCCCCTTTCACCGGCCGCCTGCCTGCCGCCAGGTGTTCACACTACCCAAGGTGAGCGCCAAGACCAAGTTCAAGCTCACGGCCCACGAGGGCTGTCGGGTGCGCAAGGTGGCCCTTGCCACGTTTGCCAGCGTGGCCTGTGAGGACTACGCTGAAACCTGCCTGGCCTGCCTCACCAACTTGGGCGACGTGCACGTCTTCTCGGTGCCTGGCCTGCGGCCCCAGGTACACTACTCCTGTATCCGGAAGGAGGACATCAGCGGCATCGCCTCCTGTGTCTTCACGCGCCACGGCCAGGGTGAGGGGAAGGCTTCTTGGGGGCAGAAGCGGCCTGAGCGGGGCTGGAAGAGTTGCCGGGGAGCGTCAGCAGAGGGGCCCCAGGGCGGGCTCGGGACTGGCCAGCACAGGCCAGGGGGAGGCCACTGAGGGATTGTGGTTGCAGTCACACCCCCTAACCGCACCCCACTCTTCACCCGCCCACCCAGGTTTTTACCTGATTTCTCCATCGGAGTTTGAACGCTTCTCTCTGAGTGCTCGGAACATCACGGAGCCGCTCTGCTCTCTGGACATTAGCTGGCCCCGAGATACCACCCGCACCAGGTGCGTGGGAGGGGCAGCCCAGGGGGCCTTCACTAAGGCTGGTCTCATCCTCATGCTCGGATCCTGCGTGGAACAAGGGTGGCCCTCCCTCGTGTCACCCCTCTCTGGTCCTGGGCCCCAGGAGGGGGCGGGTAGGGTCTGGCACTTGAGACTTGAGGCGCCTGCTTGCGGCACCCATTGGGGCCTCATCTCTACAGCCACAGGCTCCGAGAGTCGCCCAAGCTGAGCCAGGCTAATGGGACCCCAGGCGTGGTCCTGGCCCCAGGGAGCCGCGATGGAAGCCCTGGTCCTGCCCACAGCAAGGGAGCTGGTAAGGACGCTGGATGTGAAGTGAAAGTGGCAGGATATCCACGCAGCTGACGCAGGCCGGGGGGCAAGCCTCCGTAGGTGGCAGCAACCGGACAGGCTGGAAGCCTGGGGGGTGGGGGGGCAGGCCAGGGAGGAGGGGGGAAGGTGGGGGTGGTGGTCTGCCTGCAGTCCCAAGTCTCACTGTGGGCTGGGTTTGGGGCCGAGTCAGGTCCCCAGGGGATGGAAGGCAGAGTGCAGAGGGTGCCCAGATGGCCAGGTGGGGTCCCGATCATTTCCTTCCCGCAGACACCCCAGAGCCACCCGAGGCCACGCTCTCGCCCATGTCCATTGACTCGGCCACCAGTGCTGACACCACGCTGGACACGACAGGGGACGTCACGGTGGAGGACGTGAAGGATTTCCTGGGGTGAGGCGGGTGGGCGGGTCTGCAGAGGGGCTGCCCTGGGTCCTCCCCAGCCTCGCTCTGCTACCCTCTGCCTGCCTTCTGTCAGAGCTGGGCACAGAGGCCCCAGGAAGGGCCAGGTCCCAGGACCCTCTGATCTCCGCTCCCCTCCCCGCAGCTCTTCGGAGGAATCTGAGAAGAATCTGAGGAACCTGGCCGAAGACGAGGCTCGAGCCTGTGCCATCCTGATCAAATGAGGTGCTGTGGGTTTAGGGGCCCTGGGTCTGCCTGGTCCTTACTGTTTGACAGCCCTGATTTTCACGGTTCGGTACTAGAAAGGCTAGGCCGGCCTGTCAGCTCCTGGATGGCATGGGTAGCGTTTGGAACCAGGCCAGAGCAAACCACTTAGAGGTGGTGGCAGCTCGGGGCTCAGGGGCCGGTGTGGCCAGCCCATTTTGCAGAGATGATCACTCAGGCTCTTGTGGTGGGGTCCTGCCAGGTGAGCCTGGTGAGCGGGGCCTGGATCTGGAGCCCAGATCTGGGGCCCAGAGGTCTGCCCAACCTATTCGCTGCCCGGTGCCCCTACCCACGCAGCCTGGCCCTACGCCAGGCAGAGACCCCCACCCCCAAGCTCCCTCTTCATCTGCTGCTGGGGTTACTGCTGCCTCCTCCCTGACCACGCCCTGGGCCTCAGTGGGCCCAGCGTGGTCAGTGGTCAGAGTCAGCAAGCCCACCTCTGGCTGTCCCTGTAAGACCCTTGCTCCTAAATGGGTGGGGTGGCCCTTTTGCCTGCCCTAGAGGGGGCACGGTGGCACTTCTGCAGCCAGGCTGTTTACACTTTTCGGCTCCCTGGCTTTCTCTGACCCCTCTTCTCTTCCTTTACCAGGAAGGCCAGAACTGCTCGGCTACCCACTGCCCTTCTGGGAGCTGGGATCCAGGACCCCTGGCCCCTCCGCATAGACCCACACCTGCTAACCTACAGCCTCCAGAGGGACCTGCCCACCTCTGCCCCAGTGCGGTATGGGGGGGGGTGTGGGCCCGGGACTCAGCCCAGAGCCTCTGGGGTAGATTCACCTTGGCCGCTCCAGTAGGCAGTTAGCCATCTGGAAGCCAGGCGCTACAGGGCGAGGACTGCTGGGCCTGGCAAGCCCCATGCCACCTCCCACTCAGCACACCGTCCTTCCCCACTGCCTTTGCAAAGAATATTTTTCTAACGCCTGTGCCGGGCTGGACAGGCATTTCTAAAACTATTTTGGTACTTGCTCCTGGGCCAGCACCCACCACTCCCCCCCCCCCCCCCCAAGTCTGTGATGTGCGCATATATACGACTGGGAGTTCTGCCGGGCACCCAGGACTGGGGGCCCAGTCAGGGTGTGTGTGTGCGTGTGCGAGCGTGCGTGTGCGTGTGTGTACGAGGGTGGGGGGCGGGGAGGTCGGTCAGGATGGATTTCCCTGTAGATTGTACCTTGGGGTTTTTTTTCCTGTCATTTTGTTAAAATTAGCGCTGTTTTAATATTAAAAATACTGATTTTTAATATTGAAAATAAAAGCATTTAATATCTCTTAAAAGGCAGCCACACCTGCTTTATCCCTGGTGGGGAGGAGGCGTCACACAGGAGCTCAGGAGGGAGGGACTCCAGGTGCCCAGACGCCTGAGGGCACCGGTCAGGGTCTCCCCCGTCGGTGCTGCTGGGACTGTGGCGCTGGGGACCGTGGCGCTGGGGGTGGTGGCTGGAGCGGGGGCTGCCTCTGCTGGCAGGCAGTGGACGGACAGAGGCCCTTCCTCGCCCTGGCGTGGGGTCGCGGCGGGGGCACTGCAGGCGGGTGATGGCCACCCTAGGCCAGGGCCTCGCGGAAGGTGCTCCAGGCGTGGAAGCAGCGAGTGAAGGCGTGCTGCTCGTTGCCCTTACGGACCAGGCGCAGGCGGCGGGTCTTCTCGTGCTCCTTGGATCGCATGTGCTGGATGTACACCTGACCGACAGGAGAAGGCGTGAGTCTTGGGCGGTGCACCGGGACCGCCAGGCCCAGCCCCGGCCCCCCCCACCACCGACTCACCTGGCAGGCCTTCAGACTCAGCTTGATCTCCACCTGGCTCGTCTGGGTCCCCACCCACATGTAGACCTGTGGGGACAGCAGGACAGGTGGTCTCACGGGACCTGAGAGTACCCCCCCATTCCAGCCCCAGGTTCCCATCTACCAGCGGGTAGGCCCCTTGAATGGGTGGGGGGGGGGCAGGGGGCTCACTTCTTGGCCATTGTCTAGCAGCATGATATCATCATCCGCCAGGTCATCTTGGCAGAAATCAGAGCACTTCTCGGTCACGGCGAAGTAGCCCTTCTCATTGGAGCACCTGGAAGTCAAGGGTCAGGGAGAGGCTGAGGGTCGCAGGAGCCTGCCAGGACTGAGGAGGGAGCGCGGGGAGAGGTATGGGCTCTGGCCTCACCGGAAGAGCCGAGTGTGCTTCATGTATTCGGCGTCACCATCATAAGGCTTCTGTGCCCCGATGCCCACCCAAAAAAAGTTCTCGGGCTCCTCACCTTCGTTGATGACCTGTGGGGAAAGCGTCTGTCTGGCCCAGGTCCCCTGTCGGCCCTCACACGACCGCCTGCCCACCTGCCACCCGCCCTGGTCACCTGCTTGCTATAGGAGGCGTCAAACATGGTGTTCAGGATATCTTCCGCAAGCTTGGCCTCGTCCGGGTCCGCAGCCCGGCCCACCCACGCGTATACGATGCCCTGGTTGTCCTCGCTCTCAAAGGGAACCTGGGGAGCGTGCAGGGGGTTCAAGTCAGGTCCCGCCTACAACCCACCACCCTGAGCCACAGTGCTGGCCGCACCCACAACCCACCTTGAGGATAAAGCAGAACTCGGAGTTGAGGAGGCTGGAGTCTGTGTTGATCTGGATGCACCTGGGGAGTGGGAGGGGTCAGCAGGGAGGCGCGGCTGGCCACTGACCCCCGTCTGCCCACCCTGTGCTCCCAGTCCCACCCCCGGCGCCCCCCTCCCCCTGCCCGGGCCAGGCACCGGGTGCAGAGGGCGCTGCCATTGGTGCGAATCTGGTAGAGGCTGGGCTGCAGGGCACCCTGAGCCGCCTTCCTCTTGCCACGGTGGATGATGAACTTTCTCTTGAAATGGGACAGGAACTTGGGGTTCTCCTGCTGCTGTGTCATGCGGACCACCTGGGGGTGTGGAGATGTTAAGGGCAGCTCCTTGGACCCCCACCCTGCCCCTCAGGCCAAGCCTCCCCTGGGTCTGAGTCCCTCTCAGGAGGTGCGGGGGTGGGGGTGGGGGGTGGCTGGAGCTGGGGTGGGCGTGACAGACCTACCTCTAGCTTGCCGGGGAAGAGGCTCTCGAACTTCTTCTGCAGGCTGAAGGTGAAGGTGAGCCAGCCCATGTTGGAGGCTTCCCGGCCCTGCCAGAAGTACACGATGCACTGGAAGTCCTCCTCCGGCTGCTTCTCCTCTGCCTCAGCCGCTGCTTCCTCGCCTTCTTTGCCCTCCGCCCCTGCTTTCTCCTCCTCCTTCTCTTCCTTCTTCTCCTCCTCCTCGTACTCCACGGGGACCCAGTACCTGGGGGGTATGGGGGGGGTTGGTCAGAGAGCGGTGGGCGGGGGCTCGAGGCCCCTAGCCCCAGGGGAGGGGCCGGGCGACCGAGGCGCGCCGCGTTGGCACCTGCAGAGGAAGACGTAGCAGTCCTGCGTGTAGAAGTGGCCAAACTCCTCCTCCGGCAGCCTCGCGAACTTCTTGCCCTCGAGCACAAAACCCTCCATGCCGTCCAGGTCCTCGTTCCACTCCTCCATCAGCTGCTCGGCCTGCAGGCCACGGCCGCCAGTCACCACCGGGCGGGGCAGGTCCTGGGCCAAGTCCTCCCCCGCCCCGCCCCCGGGGCCCCGCCCCCACCTCCGCCAGGGCCATGGGCGGCTGCCTGGGCAGGAACAGCGCGGTGAGGTCAGCCTTCATCTGCTCTTTCTTCTCCGCGTCGCGCTTCACTTTCCCGGTGAGTCCCGGGCCCTGCAGCACGGCCTCTGCGTTGCGCGTGTAGTCCACGGTCAACACGTCGTCCCAGTTCTTGAACTTGGCCTTGAACACCTGCCAAAGGGATGACAACACCAGCTGGAGTGGGGGTCTGATGCGGTTAAGGCAGAGGTCGGGTGGCTTGGGGGCGGGGTCCGGAAAAGCGGGGTGTGGTCTAGAAATGAAGGCGGGGCCTGGTGGCCGGAGGGGCGGGGCCTGGCAGGATAGCCGGTAAGAGGCCGCCCGAGAGGTACACACGCACCTGCGCCTCCGTGCCCTCCAGGCTGCGGCTGACGGTGGCGTGCCGCGGCCTGTGCAACATCCCGCACAGCTCCTGGCCCAGCTTGAGGGCGGCGGCGCGCACCAGGCGCGGGGACTTGCGGCCCAGCCAGATGAACACGTCCGACCAACAGTCCAGGATGTACACGCAGCGCGTGTCCAGCAGGCTCTGCAGCTGCGGGGCAAAGGCTGGAGGTCAATGCTGATGCGCCACCACCACGGAGGGGTCCTGGCTCCCTCGCCCTCCTCCCTCTGTGTGTCTTACCAGCCGCATCCTCGGCATCAGTTCCACCTTGGGACGTGTCTTATGTTCCACAGAGAGCTTGTAGTTGATCTGTGGCAGCTCCAGATAGCCCAGGCCCAAGCCCACCTGGCAGGATGAACAGGTGGGCGTGGCAGGGAAGGGTCTGGGGGAAGGAGCCCAACCCACCAGCAGCCCCCTGCTTTGGAGTCTGGCCTCTGCCCTGTTGTGGGTGCTCAGGACCATCGCCTGCTCCTCTTTGGACCTTAGTTTCCTCCCTCCACCAGTGTTTTAAGGGCATTCTATCAGTGGAAGGGCTTTTAAATGGTGCTTTCCCTGCCAACCCTCTCCAGGTCCTTACTGTCTTTTCTAATCTTCTAACTCGTCCTTTTCTTGCTTGCAAAACCCCCATGGGCTTCCCATCACCTGCAGAATTAAGGCCAGGTTCTCAGCCCTGGAAGCCAGGCACTTTGCAGCCTCTCTCTCTAGCCTCACCTTCCTGGAAACACACACCCTAACACTGTGTCTCACGGCCTCACTCAGAGCCTCTAGACCTTTGCTCTGGCTGTTTCCTGTCCAGAAGGTGGCACCCTCTCCCCACCCAAGTCCACAGTCACCACAGTGGTGCGAGGCTCAGGAAGTCAGGCCAGCCCTGCACCCAGCACCACAGCTCACCTTATACAGCTTGGGCTGAGGTGGCCAGAAGTCATCAGGCACATGCTTCTTGATCTCAGAGGGCTCCCCGCCCAGCGCCTCCCAGAACTCTGGGGACTCCTGACCTTGTACCAGCAGTGTGATCTCTGCCTTCCCTTTTCGCTCGTTCTTGTTAATTTTCTCTGCAAAGAGCCTGGAGGGGGAGTGGTGTGCAAAGCCCTTGGTGAGTCCTGTGCCCCTTCTTAGAGGTGGCAGTCGGTCTTTGCAGAAGACACCCCACCATGTCCCAGCAGGGCGTAGTCCTCGTACCTGGCCTTGGTGGTGCTACTCAGTGTGGCCTGGGCCCCCCGCCACACGTAAATGTCCAGCCCTCGATCCAGCAGGAAAACAAACCTGGATGGGAGGGGCAGAACGTGGGCAGCAACTGCCCTCAGGCCCTAGACCCAGCCCCAATCCCTCCTTACGGGGTTTATCCCCCTGTGGGTACCACGAAACTCGATAAGACAGGGGTCAAAAGGATTGCTGGAAGGCCTCTTCTTCTAAAACCCAAATCTGCCCCCCACTAGTGGGGAGGAGGTCTGGGCTCAAGCACTCCCACCTCAGGTCATGGGGGCCTACCTTGGGTCCAGGGAGGCCCCCTTGAGAGGTACAGGTTCCAACTTGATGTTCTTTTTCCCATACACACGGTACATCCTGGCAGCAGAGCGAGAGTGACCAGGGGGTGGGAGGTAGGGACACGAAGGGGCCGATTTAGCCCTAACACCCTCTCCCCCAACCCTTCCCAGCTGAGTCCAGATTAGTGCCACCTACCCACACACCCCCTCACCTGGTGACATAGTGTGTGTCCTCCACAGTGTAGAAGCCACTGGCTGTTCCTCCCTCGATGTAGGAGATGTCGTTGTCAAACACCTGTGTGTGTGAGGGTGTGGTTCCTTGTCACTGAGCTATCCCCCCCGCCCCCCGGCCCTCCTTCAAATACCTCCTGTCAGGGGGGCAGAGTTGCCCGTCCCTGCATCAAGTGCCACAGATCCGTGATGAAGTTCAACAAAACAACAACAAAGAAGAACAAGATCTGTGTCTATAAACGTAAACTCGTTATTTCAACGTTACCAGCTACAAAACTATGTGTTCATGGTGCGTTCACTCTTGTTAAGGTTTAGCCGCACACAGCATGTCTAGATACGCGCGTGTCAGCATGTCTAGATACGCGCGTGTCAGGGCACAGGACCAAGCAGGTTCACGGAAGAGAGCGGAGTAAAGCGTCGTGTGTATGGGCATCTCCACGTAGCCAGCTGGCCGAAAGGACAGCACAGCTTGCTAACCCTGCTCTCTGACTCAGGGTCCTGCGTGTGGCCCCGCCTCCTTGGCGCTATCGGTCCCAGCTCCCCGGCTCTCTCTTGGCCTCAGGCCCAGGCTCCCCACCTCTGGCCTCACCCAGTTCCCCTGACTGCCTTCGGTCTCCACCCCTAACACCTCTGGGTCGGCAGTGTGAGCCAGAGGTCTTGGCCTGCCCTCAGCCTTTGGCCGCGCCCACTTCCCGGCCCCACCCCCCCAAGGCCCCGCCCCCTGGCTGGCTGGCACCTGCAGGAACTCCTCGCTCTCATCGCCCATCTCCTCCCGCACGGTGC
Organism: Panthera uncia; assembly: GCF_023721935.1. Lineage (NCBI taxonomy): Eukaryota > Metazoa > Chordata > Mammalia > Carnivora > Felidae > Panthera > Panthera uncia. Next base: position 47,894,253 of record NC_064814.1, read on the forward strand.
GACACTCGGCACCAAGATAGTTACGCAGGTTCACAGCATGGATGGCAGAGCAGGCCTTCTTGTCCAGCGTGGACTCCCCGCCGATCCAGTAGTAGATCTCCCAGTTCAGTGAGCCACTGTCATCCAGAAAGGTCTGGTGGGGGGCGGCGGGCAGCATAGGCCGTGTCAGCCCTGGCCAAGGTGTCGTCCCGGCTTCCCAGCTCACCCCCCAAAGGCCCCTCTAGCGGCCACAGACTCCCCACTCCCACGGTGGGCTGAGCTGTCACACCTCTGCCTAGGACATCCCCACCCCACCTGCTCTGCAAAGCCCTCCCCCTCCCAGCTTGCCTCAAGGAACAAAACTGTGGAGCTGGGGGCCCTGAGCCATCTAAGATAAGGTTACGGGGGGGGGGGGGGGGCTAACCCCCAACAACACGCCCAACTCTCACCTTGAGTACAATGTAGCAGTCAGCCTCATAGAACTTGCCATGGAAGGCTTCCTCCACCAGCACAGGCACGAAGTTCTCGATCTGCCAGATAGTGAGGCCCGGCAGCTGGCCCACGTCCTCCGTGAAGAACTCAGAGTAGTCAAGGCGCGGCTTCTCCAGGCTCTGGTCCCAGCGCCGTGCCTTGCCCCCAGGGGCTCGCGCGTCAGTACTTTCCTGGGGTCACGGTCACAAGGCATGGCTTGCCTCGTCACAGTCACTCAGGCAGATCTCTATTTGCTACCCACCTCAGGGCCTTTGCATGGGTTGTCCTCTCTACCCGGGACCCACTCTCCCTCTTGGCCTGGGTCACACAGTCTGTCTTGAGAAGAGCCCAGGGACACCTGTCCCCTCCCAGCCCCTGACCTGGCTTACCTCCTGTTTTTTGTTCTTCTCCTGGGCCACGTCCGACATGCCCTTCAGCACCTGCTTAGCCTGGTCATCCTGGGCTGAATCCTTGCGCCTCCGCAGCCGCATCTTGCGAGCCAGGGGGTCCTTGGGCCCACTTACTGCTTAGGGGAGGAGTAAATAGCTGGGCCCTCGGGCACCCAGCCAACCAGGGGCCAGCCCCATCTCGCAGGATCCAGAAGCTATGTGTGTCCCACCCAATTTGCAGATGGATAAGCTGAGGCCGGCAGAAGCATGCCCCCGGCTCCCAGACCAGCCCGACCTCCTCTGCTTACCAGCTGCTGCCGCAGCCACCGTGGCAGGGGAGGCACCTGCCAGCCGCAGCTGGTTCTGCAGCGAGAAGTCGATGTTGTACCACTCAGCAGCACGGTCAGCGGGCTTGGGAGGCATGACCAGGCTGGGGTTCTCCCGCACGTCCAGGACCTGCCTCGCAGGGTGAGCAGAGGTGGTGGGCCTGAGATCTACCGCCCCGTCACGCCCACCCCCGTCTGTCCCTCTCGGCAGCCGCTAGTGCTGAGAGGTCCAGGGCGGGGGCTGGGGTTCTTTCTCATCCCAGCTCTGCGGCCGCCCCTTGTGGGCTTTGGCTTTCCCATCTGTGAAACGGGACCTTGCAGGCTGGTCACGGGGCTGAAACGATGCCATCCAGCACGGGACGGACGGACACGGGGATGCGGTTCACCTTCTCCCAACTGTGGCCCTGCCGCCGCTCCAGGGGGCCTCTGCTGGGTGTCCCCACCCCAGTGACACTGCTTTGTGCGCTCTTTCCTGAGGGGGTGTCTGTCTGCACCTCCGCCCTCCCCATCAGGCCCCTCTTGGCACTGGCCCCGGCCCGCCCAGACCTCGATCTCCGTCAAGAAGTGGATGGCCTCTGGGAGGGTCACCAGGCGGTTCTTGTTCAGGACGAGTTTCCTCAGCTTTGTGCACCTGTGAGGACAGAGCCGGAGCCTCAGGGAGGTGACAGAGGAGGTTGCGGGGGAGGCAGGGAAACTTCCAGGACCCAGAGACGGGGAGCCGGGTGAGACCAGAGGCACTGAGTAGCCCAGCTAGTTACGAAACCACTGGGTTTAAACAGGCCGAGAGAGGCAGGAAAGGCTAAAGCAAGTGGGACTGGAGTCTCCTCAAGCTACGTGACGGGGAAGATCTTCTAGTGGCTTCTACGCAACAGCAGTTTTCAAAGAGGCCCTCTGCAGAGTTAAAGGCTCCTGCACGTGACCAACAGGACACTAAAAATCATTCTCGGAGACACGTGGGTGGCTCAGTCGGTGAAGCGTCTGGCTCTTGATTTCAGCTCAGGTCATGACCTCACGGTTTGTGAGACGGAGCCCCACATCAGGCTCCACACTGACAGCACGGGACCTGTTTGGGATTCTCTCTCCCTCTCTGCCCTCTCCCCTACTTGTGCTCTCTTCCTCTCTCTTGAAAAATAAACAAATATACTTAAAAAAAAAAAAAAAAAAAGCCAAACCATACTCTGTCCTCAAATTAGCTTGGAAGCTGCTGAGGGGTCCTCTGTTCTCTGCCTGAAGGACTTCTCAGAGTGTTGAGGAGGCCATGCCAGTGGACACAGTGACCTCCAGAAGGAGACGGACATGGCGCTGTGTCCCAAACTCATGCTGGCACAGGACGTGGGTCTTGACCCACAAAGCCAAGTTAACCCATCCGTGTTGCATGATGGGCAGAGATTGCAGGGGGGGTTCTGACTACGGATCTGGGGTTTTCTATGCCATAAGTCTCCCCGCCCCCACTCGCCCCGGCACCTGCAGAGGCTTTCGGGGATCAGCTCCAGGTTGTTGTTGGCGGCCATGAACTCCTCTAGGTTGGCCAGCTTGCCGATGCCCGAGGGCAGCCCATCGAAATCCAGCTTGTTGGAGTTCAGGTACAGCTTCTTCAGCTTGGTCAGTTTGCAGATGGCTGACTAGAGGGGAGACACGGGCGGGGGGCGGGAGTCAGGGGCGGGAGCCGGGGCGGCCTTCCCTCTCCCCACCCTAGGCCCGGACGTACGGGCAGTGAGGTCAGCTGGTTGCGGGACAGGTTCAAGGTCTCCACGTGCACCCACTGGTCAATGCACAGGGACAGCTCCGAGATCTGGTTGCTGCTGAGGTTGAGGCGGCGCAGGCTGGGGAGGGTGTACAGGCACTCGGGCACCCGCGTCAGGTCGTTGCAGGAGAGGTCCACGTCTGGGGTGTGGAGTGGGGTGCATCAGCTGGGGCCCCCGCAGCCCGCTCCAGGGGCAGCCAGCCCTAATGTGAGCCCCACCTCCACTGCCTCCAGGCTCTGCGGCCTGAAGCCAGTGACTTAATCTCTCTGAGCCTCAGTTTCTCCATGTGGAAAGACTTCCTCATACCGCTGAGTCGAGCCATAAAGCCAGTGCTTGTTACTGGCACAAAAACAGACACTCAGATCAATGGAACAGAACAGAGAACCCAAAAATGGACCCACAAATGTATGGCTGACTAATATCCAATGGATAGTTGACAAAGCAGGAAAGAATATCCGATGGAATAAAGACGGTCTCTTCAGCAAGTGGCGTCGGGAAAACTGGACAGCGACATGCAGGAGAATGAACCTGGACCACTTTCTTAACACCGCACACAAAAATAAACCCAAAATGGATGAGAGACCTAAATGTAAGACAGGAAGCCATCGAAACGCTCGAGGAGAAAACAGGCAACAACCTCTTTGACCTTGGCCGCAGCAACTTCTTACTCAACACATCTCCGGAGGCAAGGGAAACAAAAGCAAAACTGAACTATTGGGACCACATCAAGATACAAAGCTTCTGCACAGCAAAGGAAACAATCAGCAAAACTAAAAGGCAACTGACGGGATGGGAGAAGATATTCGCAAATGACATATCAGATAAAGGGTTAGTATCCAAAATCTATAAAGAACTTATCAAACTCAACACCCAAAAAACAAATAACCCAGCGAAGAAATGGGCAAAAGACACGAATAGACACTTCTCCAAAGACATCCAGATGGCCAACCGACACAATGCTCAACATCACTCATCATCAGGGAAATACAAATCAAAACTACACTGAGATATCCCCTCACACCTGTCAGCATGGCTGACATTAACAACTCGGGCAACAACAGACGTTGGTGAGGATGCGGGAAAGAGGATCTCCTTTGCGCTGCTGGTGGGAATGCAAGCTGGTGCAGCCGCTCTGGAAAACAGGATGGAGGTTCCTCAAAAGATTAAAAATAGAACTACCCTATGACCCAGCAATTGCACTGCTAGGTATTTATCCAAAGGATACAAAAATGCTGATTCAAGGGACACATGCACCCCGATGTTTACAGCAGCGCTATCGACAATAGCCAAAGTACGGAAAGAGCCCAAATGTCCATTGACGGATGAATGGATAAAGAAGACGCGGTATATATATAGAATGGAATATTACTCGGCAATCAAAAAGAATGCAATCTTGCCATTTGCAACAATGTGGATGGAAACAGAGGGTATTTTGCTAAGCGAAATTAGTCGGAGAAAGACAAATATCATAGGACTTCACTCATATGAGGACGTTTAAGCAACAAAACAGATGAACATAAGGAAAGGGAAGGAAAAATAATATAAAAACAGGGAGGGGAACAAAACATAAGAGACTCTTACATACAGAGAACAAACAGAGGGTTAGTGGAGAGGTTGTGGGAGGGGGGATGGGCTCAATGGGTAAGGGGCGCTAAGGAATCTACTCCTGGAATCACTGTTGCACTATAAGCTAGCTAACTCGGATGTGAATTAAAAGAAAAAAAAAAAAAAAAAAAGCCAGTGCTCATAATTTGGTGTTACCACTAGCTGTCACGGTAAGGAAAGAACTACTCGTTAACATAACCGCGTCCTTTGCCCTCCGGCAGGTGGGCAGACAAGCAGGATCTATCCCTTCCTCCATAAGGGAGCAAGGAAGCAAGGGACCCGAGGGGACGAGAGCCCGAGATCACCCAGGGACTGCCAACCTGCGAGGTTGCTCAGGCCCTCCAGGCTGGTGGGGAGGTTGCTCTGGGTGCGCTGGGTGTTCCTCAGGTGCAGGGTCTGCAGGGCCGTCAGAGCTGGGAGCTGCCTGCAGGGAGACGTGGGTGGTCAGGCCGGGGGCAGGCCCAAGCGCACGGGGCTGAGAGGGTCTCAGAAGACGAGGTCAAGCAAGGGCGGCTGTAGGGTGGGGTAGACAGGACTCAGGACTGAGGTAGGACCTGATACTTAGGAAAGATGGGGCCTGAGGGGCCCAGCCCACACAGGAGGGGCAGGGATGTGGTGGGGGCCCGAAGCAGGAAGGGCCAGGGCTACGGGGGAGTTGAGGGACAAGGCCAGATTCCCCAGGGTGGGTTCGGGGGTGGGGCGTGGTCTGAGGAGGCGCCCACCGGAGCTGTGCGTGCAGCAGCGGGTTCCCGTTGAGCACCAGCGTCTGCAGGTGCACCAGGCGGCGCATCTGTGGGGGCAAGCTTTCTAGACGGTTCTCACTGAGGTCCAGGTACAGCAGGTCGGTGAGGTTGATGAAGAGCTGGTTGGGGATGGTGTCGATGCTGCGGGTGGGTGGGGGTGGGGCAGGCAGGGGCCATCAGGGCCAGACGTACCCCTCCTGGATGGATGCAACCCCGTGTTGCAGTCCCCCCCAGACTCTGCCCCCCACCCCAGCCGACAGGCACCTGTTATGGCTGAGGTTCAGCACCAGCATGTTCTTGGCGTTCTCCAGCTCCCGTGGGCATTCCGTCAGCTGGTTGTAGCTCAAGTCCTGTGTAGAAACGGGCGAGGCCAGGTCAGGGGTGTTAGGGCCAGCCTTGGGGGTCAGATGGGGGACTGAGGAAGGAGTGGCTGAGGAGCTTTCGGGCCAAAAGCAGACAGTCAGAACCCCGAGAGGAAGGGTGCCCAGGTTAGGGATCTGACTCCGTGAATGAGCTCAGGCAAGGCACTCTAAAGCCTCAGTTTCTCCATCTATAAAACGGTGTAACAGCGGCTGAGGAGACCACTCTAACAGAGGAGAACTGACTGGTGGGCCAACACAGGCGCCAGGTGGGTGGGTAGCCACTGACCAGAACCGAGAGATCATCCAGCTTGAAGATGTCATCGGGGACTCCGGAATTCTTCAGGCTGTTGGCTCGAGCCACGATGGCCTGGGGATACACCATGAGAGTCCATGATTCCTGGCTTCCACCCCCAGGAAGCAGCAGAGAGATCAGGGAAGGACACCTCCCCAGGAAACCCACCAGAGGCCAGGCTCAAGTGCCGTCCCACCCTGACTTTTGCTCATAGTCCCTCTCCCTGGAGAGTTCTTCCTAGCCCCCCTTGATGAGCTCCTATGCACGCCTCAAAGCCCAGCTCAAATGTGCCCTGGAGCCCAGTACAGCATGTTCAGGGAACCCTTCTGACTGAACAATCCCTCTTCTTCCCAAGTCCAGAGGGCGAGATAAATGCGTAGCTCTGAGGCAGAGTGTCTAGGGCAGAGGAAGGGGGCTGGACCAAAGAGAAATCAGAGTGTGGACTGAGAGCAAGTCTGTTTTCCTCTTCTTGGGGCTGAAGCCTCATCTACAGACATGCAGAGAAAGTCTGAGGGGGAGAGAGAACAGGCCGGAGAACTGTGCCGCGACGCCACAACCCGGCCGCGACCAATTCTCCTTCAGCCTTCGTGTCTGTGCAGCACCACACTGCCCCTTCCCAGCGTCACCCACGGAACCCTCCCCAGAATACGGAAGGGGCCTCGTCCAAGGTCATGCAGCCAGGAAGTGGCAGGGCCCAGATTAGAACTCAGGCAGCCCAAGTCCAGAGGCTGTGCTCTTAACAGCTCAGGGCTCTGGCCTTGGACAGAAAAAACCCTCACCGAGGCCCGAAGGGTCTGGATGGGGACCTGATGTTCTGGGACGTCAGAGGCTCCACGGAGAGCAGAGGGGCGAGAGGACCGCTCTGACCAAACCGCACTCTACCCCAGCTCTCCCCCTGCCTGGCCGAGTGACCTCAGCCTCGGGCAAGTGACCTGGCTCTGTGGCCAAGTGTCTGCATCTGTGAACTTGGCGAAGGTCAGGACGATATGAAAAAAAACCCATTAGGGAAGAGTTGGAACAGTGCTTGGCTGGTATCAACTGTTCTCACTGTATTTGTCTAAAATGGGTGGGAGTTTGGGTTTTTTACATTTCTTCCCCCCATGCATTACTTAACGTAGCGGATTACGACGTCCTTTCCCCTTTAGGAACAGGTCCCCGAGTCTGACACAGGATAGGCAGAGGTGCCGGTCCAGCCTGGGGTCTGGCCCTGCCCTCACGCCACTGGCTGGACTCTGGCCCCAGCCCCCAAGCTCAATGGCCTCTGGCAGCACTCACCCTCAGTGATGGCAGGCTGGACAGCTCCCCGTGAAGCGTGGTCAGGTTGTTGTGACTCACAGACAAGTGCTCCTGGGCCAGGACGGGGGAGCAGAGGCTCAGCAGTGTGGGTAAGGTGTCTACAGAGTCCCCCTACTGCCACCAGAACCTTGTACCATCCAGGGGGTCCTCAGCCACACACGTTCAGCCCACCTCTTGCAGCCTCCCACCCTCCCTCCCTCCCTCCCATGGCGGCCTTTTCTTGCATACCTCCCAACACAGGGTGCTCACTCCATCTCATGGCTGTCAGCATCTTCCTCTATGTCGACTGCCTTCTGTGCAGGCTTGCCCACCTGGCCCAGCCCAATCCACAGGGACCCTCCCTGACTGCCCAGAGCCCCTTACCAGCTTCTGCAGGGCTGCCAACTCCTCTGGGAGGTAGCAGAGGCCCGTGCGGTTCAGCTTCAGCCATCGCAGACTGGTCATGGCCTTGACATTCTCAGGGAAGTAGCCGCCCTGGGGGTATGTGTCATGGTGAGATTGATTGGGATGACGGGCGCCCCTGCTCCACCACCCTCTGTGTCCCCCCGTTTGCATGGGAGCCTTGGGAGAGCAACAGAGCCACCTCTCACCAGCTGTGTGACCCTGGACAAGTCACTTTGCCACTCTGTGCCTCAACTTGCTCATCAATGTAACAGGGCTAATGAGAGCTCCTCATGATAAAAGTGTTAGGACCGACTAATTATCAGGATGGCTATTGGCCTAAGATCTCTTGTTGGATTCTGAGCCCTCAAAGGGCCAGGACGGAACTGGCTTGTTCCAGGGGACATCCCAGTGCTCAGTTGTGTGGTTAGCTTGGCTCAAATGCCTTTGCCTGCCATTCCAGGCCCTACCTAGGCCGCCAGAGATGGGGGGACTCCTAAGGCTCCAACAAGGCCCTGACTGTGCCCCAACCTGCCATCGGCATACAAGCCACTGCCAAGGTCCAACCCCCTGTGCAAGGCCTTGTTCATGTCTTCGTTCCCCACATTCGAATGCCTGCCTCAGTACCCCTAGCCCTTATGGCAGGCAGTCTGAGGCATCACGTGCCTTCAGCGCCCTCGGCTGGTGTCCCCATTCCCCTAGAGCCACATTCTCAGTTGGTGACTCGGACTCTCCCAGTCTGGAGAGGACAATGGAGACCTCAGGTGACGACGCTGGGGATGGGGACTGAGGAAAGTGGTGTGGCCGCCTGGGCCCTGGGTCAAAGGTGTGTGCACATGTGGGTAAATGCAGGAAGGACCCGCCAGCCTCCTCAGCCCTGGTCTAACCCAACCTTAGTCAAAGCCTGGGCCCCCCCCAGTGCTGAAGATCCAGGCTGACACGACACTGACCCCAGCGTCAGTCTGCTTGCTCACTGACCCCTCCTGTGCTGGGCCAGCTCTTCCTCCCACTCCTCTGGTCACCAGCACTGCCCACCTCATTCTGGACCCTCTAGAACCCCCTCACCCAGCAACTGGCTGGAAGGCTGGGCTCCAGTTCCTTGAGGCCCTAGTCTACCAGTCCAGCAGCTGCTCAGACAGCAGCCACCCCAAGGCCTTGCACATCAGCCTGACAGTCTCCACACCAACTAATCCATGCCTCTACATTACAGTCCCTTCACCGGATGACAAAACCCAGACTCTGAGAGGGGAAGTGACTTGCCCAAGACCACACAGGATGGGGTGGCGGTGGCAGGGACAGGGCAGTGATGAGTGTGCTCCAGACCCGCCCCCGACAGCCAGCCGACAGCCGGTAGCCGGCCATGAGTCAGGGCCTGGCTTGGGCGTATGACCTCAGAGGGGCGGGGAAGGAGGGCCGGGGAGGCGGGAGCGGAGGCTCGCAGCCCCCCAGGCCACTCTCCGGCCCTGGAGGGGCCCAGACGCCCGGTCTGGGACGCGGGGTGGGGGCCCCCAGACCACTCCCCGGCGTGACTCCGCCCCCAAGCGTCCGTCAGGCCCAGGCCGGCCTCGCTCTTCCCGTGCGGGCCCTGAGCTGAGGCGTCGGGGGTCCGTTCCCGGCAAGGTCCCGAGGCCCGGGGGGAGCCCCACCCCGGGCCGTCCTCAGTCCTGGGCGGCGCGGGGCCCGGAGGCGGGCGGGACAGGAAGCAGAGACCGGCGCGGGCCCGGGCGGAAGAGACGGCCTGGAGGGAGGCCCGGCCCCACGCCCGGCCGGCTCACCTTGAAGTCGTTGCCGCTGAGGTCCACGCCGCGCACGAACGGCAGCACCCCGGTGGCCTCCATGGCGCCGCTCTTGCTGCGGGGCCGTACCGGGCGCGGGGGGCAGCGGGGCGAGCCGCGGGCTGGGCCAACGCTGGCTCCGCCCTTTTAACCCGCCCCCGCCCGGGCCCGCGGGCAGGCGGAGCCCGGGCCGCGCCCCTCGCCTGCCCGCGCACGCGGAGCGCCGCGGGGAAGCGCCGGGCCCGCCCACTCTGCGTTAGACCTCTCTGGGCCTCAGTTTCCCCGTCTGTTCGCTAACCCGAGAGGCCTCGAAAAGTCCGGGCTCCCCCTGTGCTCCCGAAGGCTTCATAACCCCCAGGCTAAATTCCAGCGACCTATGGTGGGGGGAGGGGTGTCACAGGCCCTGCAGGTCCAGGCACTGTCCCTTGGGCTGCTGCATCAGCTGGTGTTGGCCATGACCTCTGGAGAGATTATAGACCGAGGCCCCAGGGACGCAGAGACCTGGGAGCTTCTATCCCCGCACTGGACCCTGCATGGCGACCAATGGTAACATGACGCCTGGGTCCTTGGGACCTAGGACTCAAGGAAAACCCCAGGCCTGCTCCTGGCCTCAGTTTTCTCACCTGTGAAATGCTTCCTAAGGGTGTCTCCAGGAACAAATAAACTGTAGCTTGGAGCATACAGCAGGCACTCAGTAAGTGGCACATTATTATTATTCCCACTTAGAGTCAACACCCACCCTTATCTATTTCCTTACTCCCCCACCAGCCGGCACATAGTGGGTCCCCAATAAATAAATGCCGAGGGAGCCACAGGTTATATGCATAATCATCCTTTGCAGGAGAGGAGGCGGCCTTGAATGCCCATTTTACAGGAGAGCAAACTGAGGCCAGAATGGAAAAGTGGCCCGCACAAGGTCACACGGAACAGGTGGCATGGGTAGCCTCCTGAGTCACACTGTGTGCCCAGCAGACCAACAGATAAAATAACGAAGCCACCGAGGCGCCCTCAGAGGTGATTTAAAGGGTCAGGCAAGCGGGCCTTGGGACCAGGTAACACCTGTTTGCAGGCCCGGGAGAGAACGTAAGCTCAGATATCTTTCTCCACACCGCTGCCTCACATGCAAGCACACACGCCTTCACAACGGGCCTTTGGGACTGCCTCTAATGAACTCTAATGAACATTCTGAGCTCTAATGACCACCACCACACCGCTGGGTCTCGAGTGGGGGCGGGGGGTGGGGAGGGGGGGGGAACTCGGCCCTGCGCCTTTAAATCCAGAGTGCGTCCAAGAGTCCCGCCCAAGAGGGAGGGCGATTGCCGGAGGGGGCGTGGCCTACGTATCATTGGCTAAACTGCGCAGTATTTTCGAATGTGGGCGGGGCCTCGAGCGCTCCGATTGGAGCCAGGGCTTGCTTGTCTGCAAGCGTTGGAGGTCAGCGGCAGTGCACTGGGCCTCGGTGTTCGGTTCCCGGGTCCTCCAAGTTCCATTCCCAGGCGGGTCCGGGCTCAGGGGCCCGAGCAGACTCGCTGTGTCCTCCGGTCGCTGTGCTGAAGCCGCGACGCACGTACAGCCGGAGTGTGACGGGTCGACCCCGGTCACCCAGTCCCGGGCGTGGAGCGTGCGTCGGACGCAGGTCGGGGGCGTGGTCTCCGCCGGGGCCCCTGGTCAAGGACCGGGAACGAGGGAAGGGCTCTGGGCCCCAGGCTGGGGTTCGAATGTCGACTCCGCCCCATGACGTCTAGCGTACCGCTCAGCATTTCTCAGGGCCTGGGTGCCATCCCGGTGAAAGGGGCCGTGGCAGGCCCACTAGGGTCTGCTGCGCGGCCCGCTCAGCCCCTGCCCTGGGTAGCAGGTGTGGCGGAGGAAGGGCAAGACGGGAGGCATCTCAGAGCGCTGTGGGGCCCGGAAGGCCAGAGTCCGGTTATTTTTAACCACCCGCGCCCCCTCCCCCTTCGGGGAGTTGGAAGGCTTCTGTCTGGGGCCTGTGCGATCCGAGTCCACTTTAGATAGGAGGTATTTAAAGCGCTTTACAGTTTGTGAGTTGATTCTTGGTTCCTCCGGAAACGGGTGACAATATTGATCACCGATAAGGAGACTAAAAATGGCTTCAGGGCCTTGGTGGGTCATCACCCTAGCCTTTGACCAACCCAGGCCCCAGAGCCCTCTTGTCCTATTTTTAGTCTGGCCAAATTGGGGGCGGTGTTGGGGCTGAGTCTCGAAGTGATTCAGGCTTTAGCTGCTCTAGGCATCTGGTCACCTGGCAACTGAGCCGTGGGCACCCACAGCTGAGCAGGGAGGGCAGAAGTCCTTGGTGCCCAAGATGGCTCTGGGCCCATGGTCATCTGCTCAGGCATCTGCACAGAAGACGGTTCTGCCTGGTCAGGTACTGCCTGGTATGTGAGCTTGTGCTTTGGTCACACACCCCCTCAGCTCTCAGGGCCTGAGGGCAGGATTTCCCCTGGAAGAACCTGAGGCTGGAGCTTGGTGGCCTGGGTCTGGGAAGGATCTCTGCCTCTGCTTCCCGAGTTCTAACCAACGCTACAGTTCTGGGCTCCTCGCTTGTGAATCCTTCCTCACCACTGCCTGTGCCATTTTACAGGTGAACAAAGCTGGGGCTTCGGACCCTCCTCTCTCTCTGTTGCTTGGGCTCCCAGCCTCTGAGGACAGCGGCCACCGCCCCCCCCCCCCGTTATTATTCTAAACCTGAGGGGCCCAGAGCTGCACTAAGCCAGTTCTGTTTGGGGTCTTTAGAGAAACCTTGCTTGCTTGTCCCCACAACTGGGTCTTCAACCTTGACTGGCACCTACCTGTTGACGAGTGTCTCCTGCCCTCCCTGGGCAGCCTGGGCCATCTCATTCCTCCCAACCTTTGATTTGATACCTCTATTACCCTGTTGAGATCTGGGGGGGGGGGGGATGTGGTGGTAATTGAGGCCCCCTGAGCTTCACTGAGGTTCCCTCAAAGGCTTGAGGGGCCCTCCAGAGCAGCCTGCCTGGGACCCCAGCTGTGTCTTTAGGCCTCGGTTTCCTCCTGCTCTGCCCAGCCCTTGTTAAGAACCAGGATGAAGCAGCCTCTAGGACCTGGCCATAGGCCCCCGGAGACCGATTGGACGCTGGGGGTGGGCAAGAGTCAGGAAGCTTTGCAGTCGTGGGTCTGAGTCCACACCGCTCCCTGTGTGGTCTGGCAGCCTGTTTCTCTCTAAGATGGCGGTCGTGATGATAAGACCCACCTCACGGTCTGAGGTGATGCAGGGGGTCCTTGAGGGTGGGATGGAGAAGATGGGCCTCCTTCTCTGACCTGCTACAAGTTTCAGGCCTCTGTGACCTTCCCTGTCCAGAGGATGGGTGAGCTGTTTGCAGGTTTGGGGGAGGAGGGTTCGGGCAGCTCCCCATCTCCTCCCAAGAAACCCTTTCTCCTGAGAAGTTCCCAGGATCGCCTCTCATAGGCTCTACTCTCAGCGATCCCAGCAGGATGGGGTCTGTCCCACTGCCAGCCTGGCCGCCCCCATCTAGCTCTCCCTGCACCCCGCTCTTTTACAGGCAGACAGACCATGGCAGAGTTCTCCCAGAAACGGGGGAGGCAGCGTGACGAGGTCCTGGGCAGCACTGTGGACTTCCTCCTGGCCAATGCCCGCCTGGTGCTGGGCGTTGGTGGGGCCGCTGTGCTGGGAATTGCTACCTTGGCTGTGAAGCGGGTAAGGCCAGGCTGAGCCACTTATAGCTGGGGACCGCTGTCCTTCTCCCTGCAGCGGGGCCCCAGAGGGTGGTGGGGACAGCCCACAGCTGGGACCTGCTTCTCTACCCCGGCAACCTCGGCTTTGCCACCGGCTTTGGCACGGCTGCCCAGGCTTCAGATGCTCTGATCTTTGTCACTCGGCTTGCAGCTCATCGACAGGGCCACCAGCCCTCGAGACGAGGATGATGCCAAAGGGGACACCACATGCCTGGAGGAGAGCTGGAAGGAACTGACCCTACTCAAGACCACGCCACGCCTGCAGCCCCGGACCCCACCTGCTGCCCTCAGCCAGCCAGCATCGCTCCCCGCCCCCTTGCCATCTGCCCCCGGTGAGCGGCACCCCTTCCCCCCAAACCTGGGTAGGTCCCCCTCTGGTGGTCACATTTGGGAGATGCAACCCAGACTCTGCCTCGACTGCCCTGTGTGACCCGTGCAAGTCCCTGCTCCTCCAGGGTGCCGTCTCCCTGCATGATTAATGGTGGCGTATTTCTCTGCCCTGCTAACCTCCTGGGTGGCGTCAAGGCTCCGGCCACCAAGACGCGACTGGGAGGGTGGTACCAGAGCATGGCAGCAGCGTTACGACGGCGGGGGGGCCCCAGGTGGGGAAACTGAGGCCAGTAACCTGTTTTCCCTTTCTACATGAAGCTGTTTTAGGGTGCGGGGGATCTGGGGCAGTGAGAATTTGTCACCACGTGCTCCCTGTGCGTGAGGACTTGAGCTTAAGTGCCCTCTCAGGTGATTGTTTCACAGGCGAAGAAGACGAGACCCAGGATGTCACACGGCTGGTAATTGGGTAGAGTCCTCTTGGCTCTTCGCGGGGTCTTCTGACACAGTCCCTGACCCCTTCATTCTGCAGAGGGGCCCTCAGACACGGAGCCTCAGCCGTTGCCTCAGCCGAGCTCCCCAGCACCGCTGTGCCTGACGTTTCAGGAGAAGCTGCTGGCGTTCGAGCGGGACCACGTGACCATCCCAGAGGCCCACGTGGCTCTGGCCAAGCAGCTGGCCGGTGACATCGCCCTTGAGCTGCAGGCCTACTTGCGGAACAAATTCCCAGAACTGCCCTTCGGGGCCCTTGTGCCCGGCGGGCCGCTCTATGACGGGCTCCAGGGGGGGGCCGCCAGCCGCGTGCGCCTCCTGGTTCCCCTGGTGCTGGAGGTGGGCCTGTGGGGCCTGGTGCCTGGCGTGGACACCGTGGCCAGGGACCCTCGCTGCTGGGCCGTGCGCAGGACTCAGCTTGAGTTCCGTCCCCGCGGGAGCAGCCCCTGGGACCGCTTCCTGGTGGGCGGCTACCTCTCCTCCCGGGTCCTGCTGGAGCTGCTCCGCAAGGCCCTGGCCTCCTCCGTCAACTGGCCGGCCATCGGCGGCCTCCTCGGGTGCCTGATCCGGCCCAGCGTGGCCTCGGAGGAGCTGCTGCTCGACGTGCAGCACGAGCGCCTCGAGCTCACCGTCGCCGTGCTCCTGGCGGTCACCGGTGCCGACGCCGAAGACCGCCTCCTTCTGGCCTGGCCCCTGGAGGGGCTGGCCGGGAACCTCTGGCTGCAGGACCTGTACCCTGCAGAGGCCGCCAGGCTGCGGGCCCTGGACGAGCGTGATGCCGGAACCCGCCGACGGCTGCTGCGGCTGCTGTGCGGGGTCTGCCGCGGCCACCCGGCCCTGGGGCGGCTGGACCGCTGCCATCTGACCCAGGTGGTTCTGCGCCTGGGGGAGGAGGAGGTGGACTGGGCCGAGGCGGCCCTGGGGGAGCGCTTCCTGCAGGCCCTGGAGTCGCTCATCGACAGCCTGGAGCGGGCCAGCCTGCCCTGCCACTTCAACCCCGGCGTGAACCTCTTGAGCGGCCTGCGTGAGGAGGAGATTGACGACATCGGCTTCGCGCTCTACAGCGGCCTGCAGGCCCCCGAGTGTCTGCTCTAGATGGGTGGGGACAGGGCGGCCGGCACTCGTGCTGATGCTGGTGAGCTGTGTGCGCCTCCCCTCCAGGAATTTGGAGAGCACTTTTTCTCTTGCTTTAGCCAGAATAGAGGAGGGTGCTCTAAGTCCGCGGGGTTAGCATGTCCCGGGCAGCAGTCCGGGGAGCCCCAAGCCCGGGCCTCTGGGGCAGCCGGCCTCTCCCGCCCCGTCAGCCCTCGGGCCGACCCTAGGACCTTGGGCTCGGTCCGTCGTCACCAGCAGTGAACGCACTGACAGAACACGGCTTCTGCTGTCCTAGGCAGGGGATAAAGGCAGCTCCGTTTTTCTGTCGAGAGGGTGAGTTAGCGCTTTCCTCGGGTGCCAGCTGCAGGCATCTCGAGGCTTCTGGTGCTGGACGGTAAATACGACGTGTTTGTTTTGTCCCCCAGGGGCCGGAGTCACCTGGTACCCCCGGATTGCAGCTTTGGGGCTGATTTAAAGGCCGCGTCTCCCGATGTCACCTGCGTGTCTAGTTGGCTTGTCGAGCTCTCCCCTCTAGCCTGGAACAGGAGCTCAGTCTGGCGTGCTGCCCACCTCCTACCTCAGGGGAAGGCCCCTCTCCCTCCAACCGGGCCATTTTTCTCTTTGGGCAGAGAGGCCCCTGGGAGAGCCCCCTTCCGCTGCTGGGGGAGCCAAGGTTCCCTGTGCTGCCCACCTTGCCTAGAGGCAGGGCTGTCCGACTAGCTGCTGCTGGGTCCGGCCGGAGAGCGGAGGCCGCGCCTTCCCAGGGAAGCCGGCTGAGCGGGCCTGACCTCCACAGTGCCAACCTGAACTGCTCCCCGCTGACGCCTGTGTCCTCACTGAAGCCTGGCAGAGGTGGAGAGGGAGGGCCGCCCCACCTCCCAGGCATCCCTCCCGTCTTTGGTATCCTTCTTGCTGAAGCAAAGCTATGCCTCAAAGAATGCGAATGAGAATAAAAGGAAAAATTCAAATGTCTGTGTGATTTGTGCTGGGCCCTTATACACCGGTCTTTGGAGTCCTGGAAGCTTGGCCACAGGTCTCGGGATCAGCCTGGAGGTGTTAGGACCGAACTGGAAAAGTAGGTTACGCGGAGAGATGATACTAAGGATTCCTGGTGTGACGTTTCACTTTAGTAACGGGAACCGACTAGTTAGGGACTCTTTTTTCCCCCCAAAGCCTCAACTCCTCAAGCCCCTATGTCTTCTGTGGCAAGCCAGGGCTGCCCCCCAGCCAGCTCGTCAGTGTTCAGAGAAATGTGAGGTTCCCACCTCCCACCCCCGTGTGCTTTGGGCCATGAGTGCTCAGGGTGTGGCCACCACCGCCACTGTTCCCGTCCTGCTTTTCTTTCCCATCTTGGTGTGTTTCCTGAGGCGAACCCACCCCTTTGAACCGGGAGTACAGGACAAGGAGCAGGATCAACGTCCCCTCTCGTCTGAGAGCCCGCACATGGAATAGACGAGATGCCTGGACCTCTGGATGTGGGACCGTGGGCTGCCTCTGAAGGTCATGAGGGCCCTGCCACGGGCCTTCAGACAGCTGGATGGCTCCACGGAGAGGCTGTGGTGAGGGTCAGAGGGCGGGAGACTGGCTTAGCCAAGGTCCACTCGGGTCACTTGGCTTGGGAACCGGTGCACAGGGAGCTTTGAGCCGCCGTAATGGCAGCCGGGTGTTGGCAAGGGAGCAGCCTGGAGGCAGACAGAGGCTGGGCCTTGGTATTCTTGTTGGTAAAGTAAATTACGTAATACCAACTTCTCAGGCAGGTGCCCGGAGTAACTGCTGGAGTGGTGTTAGCGCGGGGCTTGGCTAACATAGGAACCAGACTGTTGGCCCCTGCCGCCTCCCCACAGACACAGCAAGGGGCTCCCAGTGCCAGGCCTGTGTCTGACCAAGCCGTGTTCCTCAGGACCCCCATGGAGGGCTGGATGGGCACAGCCGGGGGCAGCAGTCTGGAAGCCAGCTGAGTCCAGAGCCCCTCTTCGTAGATGATCAAACCCCACCACGTGGTGCCCTCCGTGGAAGCCCCGTGCTTCAGGTAGCTCTGAGAAATTCTCCCGCTATGATTTCAGCAAGAAAAACCCAGGATGAATTAAAAAAAAGAGAGGAAGGAGGTGCTCGTGGCTACATCACTTACCCAAGGTTAGTGTCTGGGACTTTCAGCTGCTGGCCAGAGAACTGGAAACAAATCATCATTTTGCTAAGAGCCTTTTCAGGACCTTGTGTGCTGGGCCAGCCCAGAGCGGTTGCTGATCAGTTTCACGCACCCCTTTAACGCAAGGGCCACGCCAAGTCTGTCTGAGCCACTTGTGGGCTCAGCCCAGGGTCTAAATGTCTTAATATTTAGACTCTGGCCATGGTGGCAAGAGCAGGCAATCTGTGTCCTTGACTTAGCTTTTTACCATGTGACCCAAAGCCAGGAGCTCTGATGACTGTGGCACAGCAGAGATGCTACCTGCTCAGAGAGAATCGCCGATGCAGATAAAAAACAAAAAACAGGGGCGCCTGGGTGGCTCAGTCGGTTGAGCGGCCAACTTCGGCTCAGGTCATGATCTCACGGTCCGTGAGTTCAAGCCCCGCGTCGGGCTCTGTGCTGACAGCTCAGAGCCTGGAGCCTGTTTCGGATTCTGTGTCTCCCTCTCTCTGACCCTCCCCCATTCATGCTCTGTCTCTCTCTGTCTCAAAAATAAATAAACGTTAAAAAAAAATTAAAACAAAGAACAAAAAACAAAAAACAGCCCCCCCCCCAAAACAGCAAATAGAAACTTGCTAATTTAAAACATGTCACCGACACCCCTTCCACCCTGAGTCCAGAATAAATCTTACTGTACATAAAACGTATCCTTGTTGTAAATCCACTTGTCTGCACTCCTCTTCAGGAAACGCTTAGCTGCAGAACAGTCTACCAAGTGGGGCTGCCTCTCATTCCCTAGAGCCGACCTGTCCAGCTGTTCCAATCTTCGCCATGACGGTAGTTCCCCCTTACCCATGGTTTCGCTTTCCGCGGTTTCAGTTCTGCCTGGTCGACTGCGGACCAGAAGCAGATGACCCTCCTGATGTATCGTCGTGTCAATAGCAGCCTGGCGCTAGGTCACAAGGTCCACACCATTCACCTCCCTTCATCACGCATTTTGGCATCTCATATCCTCACAGGAAGGGTGGGTACAAGTGCCATACGGTATTTTGAGAGGGAGAGAGAGGCCACATTCACATCTCTTTTATTACGATATATTGTTATAGTTGTTCTATTATAAGTTATTGTGAATTTCCTACTGTGCCTAATTTATAAATTGGACTTTCTCCAACTTTCTCGTGTATTCTGGGAAAAGGCATAGTAAAACTCAGAGTATATAGGGTTTGGTACTATCTGCAGTTTTAGGCATCCACTGCAGGGGGGGTCTTGGGACGTATCCCCCACCCATAAGCGGGGGGATAATTGTACTTAAAAAACAATAAACCCTGGGGTGCCTGAGTGGCTCAGTCAGTCAAGCGTCCTTCAGCTCGGGTCATGATCTCACGGTTCGTGGGTTCGAGCCCCGTGTCAGGCTCTGTGCTGACAGCTCAGAGCCTGGAGCCTGCTTCGGACTCTGTGTTTCCCTCTGTCCCTCCCCTGCTTGCTCTCTCGCTCTCTCTGTCCCTCAAAAATAAATAAAAAACATTAAACAACAACAACAACAAACCCTGAAGAAAGTCTCTGTGCACACAAACTGTGGCACAGGACATTCCTGGGAGTGCAAAGCATTCAGTGTTCAGACCCTGAAGGATCCGGCCAAACTGCATTCTGGAAGGACGTGGGTCAGTAGGCCGGAAAACTGGCCCAGAGCACCGAGCTGACACCGGCCAGCCGGGCAGGAAGGGCGAGTGTCTGCGTCGGGGAGGCGGAAGCCCGGGGCCCACGCCCACGCCCGCGCCCGCGCCTCTGCCCCATCATGGCGGCTCCCAACCTCCTTCCAGCAGACTTCACGACTTGGGAGATGCACGCTCCCAACAGCCGTGCCGGCTGTCTGTGGCTCTCCACACCTACCTGGACCGCGCCGAGAAGCTGTCACTTCAGTGTCAGCTGAGGGGCCACCTGGTTCCTTCACGAGCCAGAATCTACCTCAAGAATTGCCTCTGAGCTAGCTTATGAGGCACGTGAGGAAGGCACTTCTCGAGCTTTGGTGGCAAAGGGCCCTTCCCCTTCAGATTTATGTGGCTGGCGGGGCCCAAAAGGGCGCTGGGGCCCAGGGGTGGGGGCTGGAGCTGCCCACCCAGCAGCCTGTAGGCCAAGGCCACTGCTCCACCTCTGGCCTGTTCACCCTAAAACGGAGGCCTTCAACCTGGCACATCGCATATATGTCTTACGCATTTACATTTTTCAGAAGTCAATTTTTCTTTTGTAATCAGAAAAAGTTATTTAAAAAAAAAAACAAACAAGCAAACCCCAGCAACACGACCATTTGATTGCACTCGCTTTGTTGAGGACGCTAAGGCTGTAGCGGACGAAGCCCAGAATTGTACCCCAAAGACGGGCTCCCGGGACGCTGTTGTGCGTCCTTTCTGCACTCCTACCAATTTCCTGGGACAGCACAGTCCATCGGGCCGCACCTTCAGGCCGGTGGGAAGCCAGACTCTCCAGCTCCTTCAGTCGTGACCTCGCAACCCGGAGCCCCGCTCCCCCACCATGAACACGGCAGTCTGAGGCGGGGATGGGGCGCACACATCTGACCCCGGAAGGGACGGCCAGGGGGGAAGAGTGGTACCACCTGGGGCGCTCGCTGAACCTGCACCACTTTGTATTCTAGTCCCGGGAACTCGAACACCACGCGCGATCCCGGGGTCTGAGCCGCTGACGTGTTCCTGGGGGGAGCGTGGGCTGTGATTCACCCCAAAGGGCTGCAGCGTCTCCTGCCGCTGTCCCAGGAGCTGGTGCCCAGTGTGCCCGGCACGCGTGGAGCGGCGGGGGGCGGGGAAGGGGACTTATCTGTAGTTTCCAGCTGCTCTAAGGCCAGGAAGCATCAGAGATGGATTCTGTGAGCCCGGGGCAGGCAGACCAGCTGACGGGGAGGTGTGCGCGGTATCAGCCAGGCTTCCTCTCCTCCGAGGGGCGGCAGGCGGCTCGCCCCGCAGCGTGGAGAACAGTGTGGACTCTCCCAGAGCTCCGAGGTGCAGGCATGGCAGCCGACTTCAACTCCTGCTTGACAGCTTCTAGGGGTAAGCAGGTCCCCATCCGGGCCGCGATCTCCACCATCAGACGGGCAGCAGGCGCTGCCTCGCAGGGAGGCTGGGAAGCCGATTAACACGGCGCGTGATCCGCCTGGCCTAGTGCTCAGCTGCAACCAGGACTCAGCGAGCTGGGGTGGTCTTCGCCTCGGCCCTGCACCGCACAAGCTGTACGTGGGGGTCCATACGGGGGTCCAAACCTTTCCAGGCACCATTAGAGGGGGACAGATCAATTTCTTGTTGCCTGAACGCTGCCAGCCTGAGCAGGCCATCAAGGGACCTGGAAAACTCCCCCGCGGGTTCTGTTGGTGACGTTCTCACTGCAGCCAGTCAGGCCTGGCTCTGCCCTCCCGCCAAAGAGCCCCCAGGTGCGTACCATCACCCTGTTACGGACGAGGCCTCTCCGGCTCAGCAGTTAGGGCACAAGTCCGGGGAGGCACCGCAGGCTGGTGGAGAGTCAGCACCCCAGCCAGGTCTGACCCGGGGACAGTCCAACCCGGTAGTGTTTCAACGGCCGTTCGGAAAATGCGCGTCAAAACCACAGGAACACTTCACACCCATTAGGATGGGTGATAAAATAATAATCCAAAGGAGGAGAATACGTGCTGGCGAGGATGCGGAGAACTCCCTTGTGCGCTGTTGGCGGGAACGTAAAATGGGGCAGCTGCTGTGGAAAACCGCTTGGCGGTTGCGCAGAATTACCCGGAGAGCCGGCAGGTCCAGTCCCAGGTGTGCACACCAAAGAATTGAGAACAGGGGGTCACGGCTTTTTTTTTTTAGGTAGGCTTCATGCGCGGAGCGGAGCCTAAAGTGGGGCTCAAACTCGCGACCCCGAGATCAGGACCTGACCTGACATCCAGAGTTGGATGCTTAACCAACGGAGCCACCCGGGCACCCCACGATGTTCAAATCTTGTACCTGGGCGTATAGTAACGCTATTGACGAGAGCCAAAATGTGGAAACGGACCGAATGTCCGTCAACTTCTGCCCGGAGGGACACAGTGTGGTTCATCCACATGACGGAATATCACCCGGTCACGAGTACTGACACGCGCTTGTGGATGAACCTGGAAGACGACGCGCTAAGTCGAAGAAGCCCCAGAAAGTCGCATGCTCTGTGATTCCGTTTATAAGAAATGTTCAGGACAGGGAAAACCATCAAGACGGAAAGTAGACTGGTGTTGCCGAGGGCTGGGGGGAGGGGAATAAAACACAACAGCAGGGCCGTGACCCACCCCGCCGCCCGCCCGGAGGCTCCACGAGCAACTCTGGGCCACCCGCTGCTCTTACAAAAACGCTGCCCGCTGCCATCCAGGCAGGGAACGGAGTTGTCAGTCAAACCGAACGGTACAGGGCCAGGAGTCCAAAACCCAAGGGGAGTTCACTTCGTCACCTACTAGCATTGCAACTCTGGGCAACTCACACCCCGTTTCTGCTTATCTTCTAACCAGTGAAAGAAACCACACGGTTATGTATCAGAGGGTTTTGTAAAGACAGACCAGGGACACGGCCACCTCTGCGAAGCGTGGAAGCATCCGGAATCTCGTATCGTGTCTCTGCTCTGCGGGGCAAGCCGTTTGTGGGGCTGGGAGCGCTTGGGCTCGCTGCCTGCCGTGTGGACAGGGAGGACGGGCAGGGGCCGGGAAGAGAGGCGCAGGGGCCCAGAGACAGGCGAGAGGTCCCCCCGAGCACTGGCTGGCATCTGTGTCTGTCGTTTCTGCCACTGTTCACCGGACACTGCACCACACCCACCAGAAGAGAGGGACGGAATTCTTTATTAAGGCACACGAGCTGTGGGAGCCACTTCTACGGACACAATTCTAGAACAAGAGCCACTCCCATCCCCTTCTCAGAATGTCTGTGGGCAAAGCCCCTTCCAGGCTGCCTGGAGCCACAGCACGGGACGCACCAACCCCGCTGGTAAATGCTTTGCGGCGCCAGCAGCAAGAAGCCCAGGCGGGGAGCCACTGTCCACCAGAGACGGGACTTCTCGAGAGAGCGGTCCGGATCCGGACTCCCGAGCACGACAGGCGGCGAGACTCCAAAAGCCGCCACTTTCCGCAAAGCCTCCAGGGCAGCGAAGGGCAGCCTGGTCCCGGTGAAAACAGCTTATTCCTGAGACGGAAGGGGCAGGTGTGAGGACGTGGCCCTCTCTCCCCTCCCCTGCCTCATGTGTTCTGAGGACAGAAGGGACGGGTGTGTCCAGGCTGGTGGCAAACGCTGCATTTCCGGGGCTTCTTGGCCATGGAGCCCGTGTCTGAGGAAGTGGCCCGGGCTCTTTTGCTTCTGGCCTCTGGCCCCTGGATTCTGCCCCTGTCTCTTGGCCAGGTCTGGACTCCGAGGCTCCCTGTGGGAAGAGTCAGGGGAAGGCTGACTTTGGAACAGACACACAGAAGTGGCCAGAAATACAGGTCCCAGCATTGGGCGGGGGGCGTCCCTCCGGCCTTTGTATGGTCGGGTCCGCCCACAGGCCAGGCTCCCTTCCCTCCTCGCCACACACGGTGTGTCCCCCCCTTCCGTTGCCCCGACACCACTCCCTAAAGGACCCTGTGTCCTTGAAGGCCTTGGCCCACCATCACTATCCTGATAAGGAGGGCACTATTGTCACTTCACACAGGCCTTCTTTACAGAAGCAACGTCCTGCCAGCTGGCCTGAGGCCACATGGAGAAGCAGCGAAACCCAGCAGGCCTGTGACCAACAACCTGCTCCCCACCGTCCATGCCAGGAAACGGGAGTTCTGGATTCCTCCAGCCCTCAAATGGGCCTCTTAGTTTGGACCGCCCTGTGTCACCCGGGACAACTGATCAGCTGGCCTGGACGTCAGACACCACTTCCTGGACCACCTCTCACACACTGCAAACCGAGTCTGTCGTGGCAGTGGCTGCCTCCAGCCCCCTCGGGCACTGGTAGCCACCCCTGCGCCTTCCCCAGCCTTCTAGGTTCTTCCTGTACAAGCAGAGCTGGCAACGTGTGTTAGAATCACCGTCTGAGACTTAACTAAACTCTTCTGAGACAGGAACCCTAAGGAAGGTAGGCAAGTGCCCGGCTCACCGAGGAAACTGAGGCGGTGAGGCCGGGCCTTTCGTTCAAGGTTCTATAGCTAGGCTTTGGGACCAGCTCTGTCCGACAACAGGCCTTTCGGCTATTCTCAGGTACCAACTAAGCTTCTGCCGCGCACTGGGGTGGGCGGGACCGCTTCCAAGTGCCTCCGGGCGCGTGATCTGCCTTGCTCCAACGTCTGGGTGGTGGTTCTCACCAGACCCAGTTACCGGGCCCAAACCATGTAACTCTGGGCAGGTTCCTAGACATCCCCAGGGCCAGGCTCCGCAGCTGAAGACAAGGACCTTGCGAGCCTACCGAGGCTAGAGGAGCGCAGAGCCGAGCGGTCCGGCCGGCCTCGGGCTGTGCTGTGGTGCGACCCCCAGCGGAGGCGGTTCGCTGGGACTCAGCTGCCCCGTTTGTACAAGTGTGAGCACGTGCTGAGCTGACGGGGGGCGGAAGACGCACAGATAGCGTGTCTAGCGTAGTGCCGGGTGCGCAGTGGGCAGCTCTGTGGGCTGCAGCCGGCCTTGAATTTGGCATGAAGACCCCGCGCACCTGCCCCACCACTGCCCCTCCCTCCCTTCAGGGGCCGCCCTTGCTCTAGGAGGTGGACGCCATGCGAACTGCAGCAGAGCCCCGGCCGGGCTACACGTCCCGTCTCACCTGGGGCCACGTTCTCGTCCGCCCACTGGAAGAAGCCGCACTGCTGCTCTCTTGGCTTGGCGCATGTGTGGAACTGGCGCCCCTTGTTGGGCCCGTCCTTCTGCACCGTCCGGGTGACGGTGGGCTGGCTGCACAGGCACGACGTGCCCCCTCCGCTGTCATCGCCGGGTCTGCCAAACCCACCCCGGCGATGCCCCGGGCCAGGCGGGCGTCCTGCCGAGCCACCTGAGGGTCTTGGTGCCGAGGGGGGGGGCCCCCCTGCATCCGGGGGGCTGCTGTCGGCCCACAGGAAGAAGTTGCAGCCGCCACCGTTGCACTTATAAAACTGCCGGCCCTGGTTGGGACCCTCTTTCCGGACGGTGAGCAGCACGGCCTCCTGGCCACAGTTGCAGGTCACAGAGTCACTTTCACCAGTGGCAGCGGGTGGTGGCAGGGCCCGGGGGGCGCTGTCGATTCTGTTCAGGGACTGGCTAGCCTGCAGGTGGTTAGAGGGCTGGCTGGCTGGCTGGCTGGCTCTGGGGGCGCCCCGTGAGAGTCTTAGGTCCAGGAGCTCCATCAGGGTCTCATCACATCCTCCGACGCAGCCCACAAACTCCAGAGGCATGGTCGGGGGAAGGCTGCCACGTTTAAACTTGAACTTCAACCTAGTGAGGCCAGAAGGTGAGTGAAAGCACGAACCACCAGCTGCAAGTCTTCTGGTCCGAAAAGGGCTGCGCCCACCCTGGGCCTCCCCTCGGGGCCCCGGGAGCCCACGCCAGCCACCTGCCAACCGCTAGCCCGTCCAGCTGTCACGAGGGCAGGGGGGGAGGCAGGGGAAATCTAAGATCCCAATTAACCGCCAAAATACAGAAGTCTCTGAAAGGTTCACTTCCTGTAACACCAGCGGCTCTCAGGCTCCTGGAGGCTCCCGGGCCCTTTCAAGGTATTTTGTTACAAGGCTAGGAAGTTACAGCGGTCATTCTTCCCTGCTGTAGGCATGCGACTCTGCCAAAGGCCACAGCCCATGCCACGGGCCCAGCACACTGCCTGGGAGCAGAGGCCCGAGTCTTATCTAAAGCCAGACATTAGACTTAGAGAAATGGAAAACAATGCATTGTTTGGTTTGGTCTGCTTTGGAAATAAGTAAAAACATGCCATTTATGTCAGTATGCAGTGTATGCATTGTAAAATTAATACATGTGTCTTTAAATGCCTCCACTTTAACTTAGATGGTTAATCTAAATTGATAAGCTTACCGATAAGCTTAACCTAAGTTAATTAGATAAGTTAATTAATTAGATAAGTTAATCTAAATTGATAAGCTTATTGATGAGCTTAACCCACAACAAAAGCTCTTTGGGCTCCTCAATGATTTTTACCAGTGTAAGGGGTCCTATGGCCAAAAGGTCTGAGGACGGGTTCTACACGAGGGCTCTGGGCCTTTGGGAGGAGCCTGGAAGCCACGGCCGACACACGAATATTCTCTTCCCCATGCCCTACTTGGCAGCAATCTAGCTGGAAAGGGAAGGGACACAGACCGATTTAGGACTGCCAACCCAGCTGCTGCTGAGAGCACCGATTCGCCCCCCGCCACGCAGCGGTCTAGGAATGAAAGTCGCGGGAGATTCCCTCCCACCTGTGCTCTTCCTGCAGCCGACTCAGGGGCCAGCTCACCTGTAAACAGGGTGCGGCTGACAAACCGGACACACAGTCCCATCCCTGCTGGCCTCCAGCACAGAGTCAGGGAACCACATGGCCGATCGGCATTCTGGGAAACCGGTGCAGCTGAGGTAGAACCTGGAGGGCAGAGGGAGCAGGGTCAGGCAGGAGCCACCAGACTGCATGCAGGAAATAAACATTCCTAGACTGTCGCCCATCTGGCAGGGAGACTTTTCCTCAGTCGATTAAGGGAGATCTTGATTTTCCTGAAGGACACGTAAATGGATACACAGTCGCTGGTACTAAATGAGAAAAACTAGCCTGCATTTATCTCCCATCTTCCTGAAAAAAAGAAATACGTATTGCTGACTCTGCTTTCTTTAGAAGCACCAAACCAGGGTGCCTGGGGAGCTCCGTCAGTTAAGCTTCCGACTTGGTTTCAGCTCAGGTCTCGATCTCACAGTTCGGGGGGTCGAGCCCCGAGTTGAGCTCTGCACTGTCAGTACACAGCCTGCTTGGGATTCTCTCTCCCCCTCCCCCATGCTCTTGCACGCATGCCCGCGCTCTCTCTCTCAAAACAAATAAATAAAACAAAACCAAAAAACAACCCACTGACCAACCCAGGCCATAGCAAGGCCACGACCTGAGGGTTCTGCTCAGGTGCTGCTCAGGTTCCGGGCTGTGTGCTCTCAGACCTTCCCCAACTTCTCCACACGACAATTCTGATGGAAACCGTTGACACGCTCAGTTTACAGTGGGGCAAACTGAGGTGGGGAACAGTCTGGAAACCTGCCCAAGGATGCACATGCGGTGAGTAAGAGAGCTGGGAATAGAACCCTATCTGTCTGATGAAAGAGCTTTTACTCTGGACACCTGCACCACATCATTCTGAGGTTTTTATCTATTTAAGTAATCTCGACACCCAGCGTCAGGTTCAAACTCGCGACCCGGAGATCAAGAGTTGTGTGCTCGTCCGACTGAGCCAGCCAGGTGCCCCTTGGCCAACAATTCCTTACAGCTTCCAGCCACGAAACTTTAGGGCTGGACTAGCCAACGTGAACACAGTTTACGATGTCCTTTGAGCATGCCTGGGTACGACCAGACCAGGGGAAAACTAACCAAACCCCAAACCCCAATTATTCAAACAGCTAATCCACTGAGAAACGGCAACTGTCAGATAAGCCCTGGAGCGGTAAATTCCACAAGACAATCCCCAGACCCCCCCCCCCCCCCCCCCCCCCCCCCCCCCCCCCCCCCCTCCCCGGTGACTCAAGCACTCGGAGAACTTCAGAGTTCACAGCACAGCACTTACTAAGCCCTCGCATGTGGCAGTCCGCACTGGGCGAAGCCTGTACCAGCACCGGCTCGTATGCGTGCACCTACTGCCCACTGCCAAGTTGGGCCCATTAGCCTCTGGTTTCTGAGAGCCGGCCTGGCCTTCTCTTCGCCCAGGCCAGTGACGGGTCAGTAGTCGGGGATGCCACCCGCTCCCGAGGCAGCACAGAGGCGGCACACGGCTGCAGCCCAAAGGGGGCGAAGGAATGAAGGGCCGCGAAGACCTGGGATCAAATTCTGCCTTTCCCGCTCCCCAGGGCTGCCTGCTGTAGACAAGTCGCTTCAGCCCACGAAGCCTCAGCCTCCACTCCGTACGAAACTGAGGTAAAAACACCACCCTGCTGTGTGGTTACGGAGTCCAGAATGTACGTCGAGGACCGTGCATCGTGCCCCCCATAGGGATGGCACGTGATAAATGACGGCCACCGTCTCCATTCCCCACTCCTGCTGTGAACACCTGCCAGCGGCCCGGGGCCGGCTTGGGGAGCCTCGCGACAAACTGCCTACCCACTGCTGCACTAAGAGTGAGAAGGGATGTGGCACGTCCAGGTCCAAATCAGCGCCAAAACCGGAAGAAGAAAAGCAGTGCCGCTGAGTATCTCTAACATGTCAGGCCCTGCGCTACTAGACTTCTGACCCATGACGCCAAACCCTCACCCTTCCCAGAGTAGACCCCACCGCCCCAGGTTTATGGAAAATTGGCGCTTAGTAGTTAAGTAACCTGCTCTGGGGCACAACACTTGTGTGTGGCAGAAGTGAGATTTGAACTCAGACCCAACGGGGTCCTCAGCTCATGCTTCTCCACCGTCCTCCACACGGTGAGTGGGCGGCGTCTGATCCACAAGGGACGCAAATCTGCCGTCATCCCCCACCTCCTCTGGACCCCAGGTCATGTCACGACTCCAAGGCCGGGTCCCTGTCAGCTAGCCTTCTACCTCCAATACCTAGTGCAGGGGCTGGCAGCAGCACGCCTGCCTTTAAATAATGACACAGAGGGGTGCCTGGGTGCCTCAGTCGGTTAAGCGGCCGACTTCTGGCTTGGGTCATGATCTCGCGGCCTGTGGGTTCGAGCCCCGTGTCGGGCTCTGTGCTGACAGCTCAGAGCCTGGAGCCTGCTTCGGATTCTGTGCCTCCCTCTCTCTCTGCCCCTCCCTCACTAGTACTCGGTCCCTCTCTCTCTAAAATAAACATTAATAAATAAATAAATAAATAAATAAATACACAAACAAACAAAGACAGACACAGAAGTGAAACGACAGGGCCCTGCAGGGGGCTGTATGGCCAACCCAGCAAGTGCTGGGTGAGCACCGGCGGGGACAAGTCTGGCACTGACCCGCCACTCTTCTTGGTCTTGAGGACCATGTCCTTGTTGCACTGTGGGCACTTCTTGATGGGCTCTGGCATGGCTGGGTAGATGGCTTCTTGCTGGGCCACCTCTGCCCCTTCCCCAAAGTACTGGGATAAGGCCTCGTCCAATCTGAAGAAAGAGCAAAACATTTACGATATTCTTACTCGCGCACAGCATGAGTGTGACCAGGGGAACCGGCGGGCTGCTCGCCGCAGGCCTGATGCGGAGAACGGAGGCAGACGGAGCTGTGTTGGCCAAGCGGCCCTGGCTCCTCTCTGGCTCCTGGCAGCTCCCGGGAGTGATCCAGCTACAGGCAGGTACTTTTGCCTTGTCACCAGCCCCGCACCAAACAAAACTGCACAGGGTCCTAGCATGCACTCCAGAAGTGTCTGTCTGTCTGGATTTACATTTAAATTAGCTCATCCTGGGGCCCCTGGGTGGCTGAGTTGGTTGAGCGTCTGACTTCAGCTCAGGTCATCATCTCGCGGTCCTTGAGTTCGAGCCCCGCGTCGGGCTCTGTGCTGACAGCTCGGAGCCCGGAGCCTGCTTCCGATTCTGTGTCTCCCTCTCTCTCTGCCCCTCCCCCACGCATGCCCTGTCTCTCTTTCTCTGTCAAGAATAAACATTAAAAATAAATAAACTAGCTCATCCATTTCTCTTTTTTTAAGATTTTATTTTTAAGTAATCTCTACACCTAACACGGGGCTCGAACTCAACCCTGAGATCAAGAGTCACATGGTCTACCGACAGAGCCCGCCGGGTGCCCTGGCTCATCCGCTTCTTTGCCAAACTGGCACGGGGTAGAAAACAGGGTTGCGTCTAACAACATGCACACGTGCCGCTTGCTGCGTGGCCACCTCCAAGAAATACTCCACAGAGCAAACGTGTCCTACACCAGCACTAGGTTTCCTGCCCCACGGCTGTGCTGCCTGTTAACTCAGGACAATTAAAATCAAGAGAATGGCGTCTCTATCTGGCGCCAACAGCCTGGCACGACGGGACCAGGTCTTTCCGATTACCGTTTGTATGCTGGCGAAGCTCTAGGGGAAGGGGAACCCTCGGGAGGAAAGCCCGAAGGGGAAGGAGCTGCATGGGGACGGCCCTGCCAGGCACACCGCCGGCTGTGACGAACTGGCCCGAGGACATCTAACCACCCGCGGCTCACACTTCACGAGGCGCGAGGAGGCGCGCCGCCCGGTTTCTGCCGAATCACCCCCACCCGCTCCCGCTGCCCAGGGAGAGGTTACGGCCCAGGAGGCAGAGCCAAATGACCGCGTGCGCACACAAGTCGGACCCGGACTCACTTCTTTGCTTTGGCCACTGCTTCAACGAAAACCTGTTTGTATTTCTGGACTTGCTGCCTCAGAACCACCAACTTGTCCTTCTTCCCCTCACAGATCAGCTTCAGATCAGCTTCCAGCTCAGCCCGGAGGTTGGGCTTGGACATCTCATAGCCCATGGAGTCATAGCCTGCAGGGGCAAGAGCGGTGTTCTACGTGGCCCCGGGCGACACCTTCGGGGACTTTAGTTACGCGGCTCCGCCAATACCCCCGCGAGCTCCTCCTCCTTACCTTCCACAAGCCCCATGCCTAGATGCCCGGGCAGAAACCGCTTGTCCGGGGTGAGCCCGACGTACATCCGGGCTTTGATGGTCTCGATGTGCTCCGCATGAGTGGCATCAGTACCTGAAAGCCAGTCCTGGTTACTCGGGGTGATGCAGACCGTTTCCCCCCCTGCCCCCGGGTCCTGTGGGCACCTTCCTCTGCCTGGACTTCTTATTCTCGGTAAGACATCTCCCTTCGCCTCCGGCCCACGCAGAAACCACACTGCTCCCTCGCATCCGCTTCCTCACTTAAGCTGTCAATGTCAGCTTCACAACTCCTGCGTCTTTGTCCTCTGCTCCATGTGGCAGAGCCACGGCTGGAGCCCACGTCATGTCATCCGCATCAGGGCAATGTGCTCGGTCTCCTCCTTTCTGGCTGCTTCCTCCACCCACCCCTTCTTTACGCTGTGGCCAAAGGGTTCTCTGCAAATGTAGCTCTGGCATCAGAGAAATGCAAATCAAAACCACAGAGGTACCACTTCACGCCCACTTGAATGGGTATAACCAAAAAGCACCGATAACCACAAATGTTGGCGAGGGCACGGAGAAACCTCAAGCCTCAAGCGTTGCTCCCAGAGCGTAAAACGGTGCAGCCGCCACGGCAAACAGTCCAGAACTTCCTCAAGAGGTAAACACAGAGTTACCATAGGACCCAGAAATTCTACTGCTAGGTTATCCACCCTAGAGAACCGAAAACTGTCCACACACAAACCTGGACACAAATGTGCACCGGGACAAATGGGAAGGACCCAAAAGTCCATCGACTGAGGAATGGATAAACAAACCGGGGTGTACCTGCACAACGGGACAGCACCAGCCAAGAGGGAAAGAAGTGCTGATTCCCGCCACAGTGTGGGTGACCCCTGAGAACACGCTAAGTGGGAGAAGCCGGTCACAGAAGGCCACACGCCGTATCGTTCTAGTCAGAAAGAGGAGTGGTTGCCCAGGACTGGAGGGACTGGGGAGAAGGGGGGATGGGGTGTGACTGCTAATGGGCACGGGGTTTCTTTCTGAGACAATGAAAACGTTCTAAGTTTAATCGTGGGGAGGGTTGCACGCTTTTGTGAATATACCGGACGCTGATTTGTACGTCTTACGTCAGTCAAGCGTGGGGTATGTGAATTATATCTCAATAAAGCTGGTAACATTTTTAGGTTTTGTTTTTTTTTTTTAAAGCTGGTAACATATTAAAAAACGTAGCTCTCTTGAGCGCCTGGGTGGCCGACTTTTGGTTTCGGCTCAGGTTGTGATCTGTTTGTGAGATCGAGCCCCGCATCAGGCTCCCTACTGACAGTGTGGAGCCTGCTTGCGATTCTCTCCCTCCCTCTCTCTCTCTGCCCCTCCTTCACTCTCTCTCAAAAGAAATAAAAATAAAAAAATAAGTCTTTGCTCTTTTCCTCAGAAATCTTAAACTGCGCTCTGCTAGCCACAGGCCAACACCCGAGCTCGTTAGGCAGGCAACGCCGGCCCCGCAGTCAGGCTCAAGTCATCTTCCCAGCCTCACCTTCCACGCACACCCCCGGCCACAGTGCCATGTGCTTCCCTGTGCCTCCGTCCTCCTGCAGACTCGGCCGGTGCCTGGCTTGCCTTCACTCGCCAGGAATCCTTCCTATGAGGTTTAAGGCCCCTGCCCGCTCCCTGCCAGAGCCCATCGGGCTGGACTTAAGTGTTGCTTTGATTTCTTTCTCTGGCTAGATGAGCCCTTGGGGGAATGGAATGACCAGGCTTGATTCCTGTCTGTGTCTCCGGGGCCTAGACCAACGTCTAGCTGTGGAAGCCTCAGATTTTTAATGAGTGAATCCTGATGGGTGAACTAACTTTAATTTTAGCGAACCCTGCAACTTTGCGGACAGTATAGCAATGGCCAGAGGACTCCAGGAGGGCACTCCTTCCTAAGTCCCAGGACTACAAAACCCACTGTGTAGTGAGGCGGCTGTGCCCCAGGGCGGGCAGCTGTGCCCCAGGAATACGCCCAGGGAACTCCTACTTCCCCTCCATCCACTTCCCTCTCCATCGTGCCGCTGCCCCTCTGAACTAGGTTTGCCGGAGACCATCCACAGAGCCGTGACGAAAACTGACGAGGGGTGGCAGATCTGTCCCGAGGGACCCACCTGTAAACCTTGGGCCACGGGGCTTACCGGGAAAGCCAGTTCTGGCCCAGTTTCCTTTTAACCTAATTTCCAGTTCCCATACTGTTACGAGGAATGCTTTAAGGAACACCAAGGGCACGGCCGCGTGTGGCTAGCCGCAGGGCAGCAAACTCAGACTCCGCAGGGGCCTGGCAGGTAACGAGCGGAGAGCGGAGCCAAGTGTGAGCGATGGGGAAGGGACAGCCACCACTCCAATTCAACTCCAATTCCATTTCTGGGCGCGAAGGGGCGGGCTGCCAGACCCGACGCCTCGCAAGATGAAGACACGGATTTTTTATGTGGAATCTCTCAGGCCTTAAATGTTGGTAACTTATTCAAAATAGAAGCAAATCCCTGTGTGGGCTAAATATCCTGAGTCCACGGACAGGACCTGGCCAGGGTGCTCCCAGTGCACCACCCCCGAGTCCTGGGACACATCGATGTCCTCATTCGGCTGCTGTAAAGCAGTGGTTGAGAGCACCATGTGCGGACTTACTCAGACCAAGGTTCTTAACCTCTCTAAGCCTCACTTCACTACAAAGGGGGTGAAGAATACAATGGCCACGTTAGAGCCGTGGCAAAGACCAGAAGAGACACGGTGCCTGGCCCGTACGGAGGGCGCTGGAGCCGCTACTGACCAATGCCGTGCTTTTCCATGAGGGCGATGAGGTCGGCTTCGGTGAGCAGCTGGGGGGGACTGGTCTCTCCGTCCACCATCTCCACAGTGCTGGGCTGAAAGCGGGAGCCTCTCTCGTAGACGGGGAGGGTCTACGGAGAGCAGCAGAAGCGTCAGATCGTTCCGCGTGGCACTTAGGCAAAAGACAACTTCCATTTCAAAGAACGTGGCCCCGCTCCATCAGACGGCACTGGGGTCGGGAACACGGCTGTCTTCCCCTTTCCCCGAGGCCCATGGGGTGAGACGTGGCCTCTGGCCTCCGGCCGGGCCTGTGCTTTAGTACCTTGTCACTCCAGCGGTCATATGGGTACACATCCAGGTAGTTTCGGGCCAGAATCATGAGGCCGTGGGCCACGAAGCGTTCCTGAGCGATGTCGATCTCCACAGTGGTCTCCTGCCCCTGAGCATCCTGGGAGCAGCAAGCCAGGAAATGACGAACGATGAACTCATACAGTCGCTGCTCATCTCCCTAGGAAGAAAGAGAAAGGGTCTGAAACTCCCTCCAGAAGATAGCCTCTCCAGGATCGCAGCACCACCAGTAGTCTGACGTGGCCGAGGCCACCTTCCGGCCCAAAGTTCCACATGAAACAGGGCACGTGGCTCCCGTAGCCCCCGCAGCAGCACGGAGCGCCTGTGGACTTAGACACAACCCTAATCAGGTGAGGATAAGCAAGGAAGGCATCCTACCTTCCAGACTGAGAGGTGCTTCTTTTCACATAAACCCCACCAAGGGAGGAGACAAGGTAAAAACATAATAAACTAATAAGGGATCCCTTGTATAGAAGACACAGTAAAGTTACAGCCAGCAGCCCTACACCATCACGTTCACAAGGTTCATGGGACTTTCTACCAGTGAAGTAATCAAGGACTGAGCGAGGCTCAATCTGTCAAAGCCCGTAAGATGCTCGTACTCATAGCCAATAATTCTAAGAATGGATCCAAAGGAAACGAAAGGTCCACACAGATATTTACACAAAGGTCAATGGTTATTATGTCTCAGAAAGTTGAAAGCAATCTTAAAAAACAGATTTTGCAGGGGTGCTTTCTGCAGGGGTGATTTTGCACCCTGCAGATGAGCAGGGTGGCTCAGTTGGCTGGCAATCCGACTTTGGCTCCGGTCATGACCTTGCGGTTCGTGGGTTCAAGCCCCATGTCGGGCTCTGCGCTAACAGCTTGAAACCTGAAACCTGCTTCAGATTCTCTTTCTCTGTGCCTCTCTCCCGCTTGTGCACGTGTGCCCTCTCTCTCTCTCTCAAAAACAAAAAAAAAATAAACAACAAAAAAATAGATTTGGCAAAAGAAATTATGGTACATCTATGCAATCATTAAATATCATACTTTAAAATATTTCAGGAGCACCTGGGTGGCTTAGTTGATTGAGCGTCTGACTTCAGCTCAGGTCATGATCTCACAGTTTGAGTTCGAGCCCCCCACTGGGCTCTCTGCTGTCAGCACAGAGCCCGCTTCAGATCCTCTGTTCCCCCTCTCTCTGCCCCTCCCTCGCTCCGACACTCTCTCTTAAAAATGAACAAACATCTATTAAAAAAAAAAAATTCGGGGCGCCTGGGTGGCTCAGTCGGTTAAGCGTCCAACTTCAGCTCAGGTCACGATCTCACGGTATGTGAGTTCGAGCCCCGCGTCAGGCTCTGTGCTGACAGCTCAGAGCCTGGAGCCTGTTTCAGATTCTGTGTCTCCCTCTCTCTGACCCTCCCCCGTTCATGCTCTGTCTCTCTCTGTCTCAAAAATAAACGTTAAA